>NW_009233763.1:0-2002 GCF_000690835.1 Fulmarus glacialis | reverse complement strand
ACCCTGAACATGCAATGTCTGGGCATGTGACACCCTGAACATGTAACATCTGGGCGCGTGATACCCCGAACATGCAACGTCTGGGCACGTGATACCCCGAACATGCAACGTCTGGGCACGTGACACCCCGAACATGCAATATCTGGGCGTGTGACACCCTGAACATGTAATGTCTGGGCACGTGACACCCCAAATATGCAATGTTTGGGCACATGGGGCATGTGACACCCCGAACATGCAATGTTTGGGCACATGAAACCCCAAACATGCAATGTCTGGGCACATGGCACCCAGAACGTGCAATACCCAGGCATGTGACACCCCAAACATGCAACATCCAAGCATGTGGCACCCCCAACATGTAATGTCTGGACATGTGACACCCCAAACATGCACTATCCAGGCATGTGACACCCCAAACACTCCAGAGCCAAGCTTGTGACACCCCAAACATGCAACATCCAAGCACGCACACCCCAAACATGTAATGTCTGGGCACATGGCACTCCGAACATGCAATATGTGGGCACATGACACCTCGAACATGCAATGTCTGGGCACATGACACCCCAAACATGTAATGTCTGGGGACATGGCACTCCGAACATGCACTATGTGGGCACATGACACCTCGACCATGCAATGTCTGGGCACATGACACCCCAAACATGTAATGTCTGGGGACATGGCACTCCGAACATGCACTATGTGGGCACATGACACCTCGACCATGCAATGTCTGGGCACATGACACCCCAAACATGTAATGTCTGGGGACATGGCACTCCGAACATGCACTATGTGGGCACATGACACCTCGACCATGCAATGTCTGGGCACATGACACCCCAAACATGTAATGTCTGGGGACATGGCACTCCGAACATGCACTATGTGGGCACATGACACCTCGACCATGCAATGTCTGGGCACATGACACCCCAAACATGTAATGTCTGGGGACATGGCACTCCGAACATGCACTATGTGGGCACATGACACCTCGACCATGCAATGTCTGGGCACATGACACCCCAAACATGTAATGTCTGGGGACATGGCACTCCGAACATGCACTATGTGGGCACATGACACCTCGACCATGCAATGTCTGGGCACATGACACCCCAAACATGTAATGTGATACCCCAAACATGTAACGTCTGGGCGCGTGACACCCCGAACATGCAACATCCCAGCATGCGGCCCCCCAAACATGCAATGTCTGGGCTCATGACACCCCAAACAGGTAATGGGATACCCCAAACATGTAACGTCTGGGCGCGTGACACCCCGAACATGCAACATCCCAGCATGCGGCCCCCCAAACATGTAATGTCTGGGCATATGGCACCCCAAACATGCAATGTCGGGGCACATGACACCCCGAACATGCAATACCCAGGCATGTGACACCCCAAACATGCAACATGCAAGCATGTGGCACCCCAAACATGTAATGTCTGGGCATGTGGCACCCCAAACATGCAATGTCGGGGCACATGACACCCCGAACATGCAATACCCAGGCATGTGACACCCCAAACATGCAACGTCCAACCATGTGGCACCGCAAACATGGAACAAGCATGTCCGCCGTACCCCAAACGCATGACATCCACACGTATGACACCCCAAACCCGTGCTATCCGTGTATGTGGGACCCCAAACCCGCGGCATCCAGGCACATGACATCCCCAAATGCGGGACGCCCCACGCAAGCGACACCCCACGGACACGGGAGCAAACCGTGTGACACCACGTGTTTTTGGGGGACGGGGTGCACCCCATTTCCCAGGGGGGGCACCCCAAAACCCCCCTGCTCCCCCCGGCAGCTGCCCAAGGAGCTGGTGCTGAAGCTCTACAGGACCATGACGCTCCTCAACACCATGGACCGCATCCTCTACGAGTCCCAGCGCCAGGTAGGGAGGGATAAAAGGGGAACGACGACGCACATGACACCCCAAAAACGGGGGACACCCCAAAACGCTGTGCCCCCCCC
>NW_009233762.1:0-35787 GCF_000690835.1 Fulmarus glacialis | reverse complement strand
GCAAAGAGTGTACCTGTCTAAGTCGTGAGAGAAGGAGAATGCCGTGGGAGACAGTGTCAAAGACTTTGCTGAAGTCCAGGTAGACCACATCCACAGCCTTTCCCTCATCCACGAGGCGGGTCACCTGGTCATAGAAGGAGATCAGGTTGGTCAAGCAGGACCTGCCTTCCATGAACCCGTGCTGGCTGGGCCTGATGCCCTGTCATGGACATTGTCCCGGACATGACTTGTGAGTGCCCTCAAAACGAACGGCTCCATAATCTTCCCTGGCACCGAGGTCAGGCTGACCGGCCTGTAGTTCCCTGGATCCTCCTTCCGGCCCTTCTTGTAGATGGGCGTCACATTGACTAGCCTCCAGTCATCCGGGACCTCTCCTGTTAACCAGGACTGCTGGTAAATGATGGAGAGGTCCTTTACAACTCAGGATATTCTGTGATTATATGATTTTATGGACTATGTGAAAGTTACAAATGCTAAGAGAACATCTTTATAAAACAGGGTCAACACATAATCAGCAGGTGGTTTTCAGCCTTTTAATAAATGCAGGTAATTAATATCTTGTTATGAATGTAAAATACACTTGCAACACTGTCTCCAAGAAAGAGAAATGTCTGAAAACATAACTCAGTTTATGAAAGGATACATAAAGATACTTAAATGATCAAGGAGGACTGCCAGTACAAAAAGAGAAAGCTGTGAAATTTATTGCTGAACTGGTGGAACGTGTTGGATTCTGATTTCAGTATTTTGTCTCCTTCAAATATCAAAGTTCTTATCAGTTGAAGAAAGTGCATGAATAGTGCTATATATGTTAAAAACAATTGGCACAGCTCACTGAAGTTAGATGCAGATGACGGTTTTTTTTAGGCACCTGAAATTGATACCTGTCAGTCATGGCAGATATCGAATTAGAGATCAAGTGGAGGTCCTTGACTATTGTATTGTTGCAAGTGACTGTGTTGATTATTTTTTGTTTTGTTTTGTTTTCCCCAAAATATCCAAGGAAGAATGCAGTTCTGGCACAGATGGACCCCTAACTTCTTTCCAAGTGAAAGCAACTTTATTGTTCATTTTAATCTGTGCAATAAGCTATTGACAACCCATCATATTTTCATAGACTTGTTGCAGGGATTTTTTTTTTTGATGGGTAGGGAGGAACAGCAAAACATTCAAGATACTGAGAGAAGGAGAGAAATTGAAGGATGTAGTATCCTAGACAAACCTGAAGACTTTTGGAACTTTGTGCATTCTTGCTTGAAAAAGAATTAAACTCTTCTCCTTGTCCCTTTCCCGACCCTTTAGAATAAACATTTTTTTTTTTTCCTGAGGTAGATTAACCTGATTTTTGGCTTATGAATTGCACCAAAAAAAGGGTTAACAACATAATGGTCAGATGCTTACTTGCTTTTCTCTTTGAAGGTCTTGCTCAGTCTGGCTCTTGGGGTTGCTTTGATGAATTCAATCGTATTGATTTACCAGTACTATCAGTAGCTGCACAGCAAATTGCAATTGTGTTGACATGTAAGAAGGAACGTAAAAAAAGCTTTATTTTTACTGATGGAGATAATGTGGAAATGAACCCAGAATTTGGCATCTTTCTTACTATGGTAGGTATTCTATAGGTTTCTAATATGCCAATGATGATTGTACAATAATCGCTTCTAATCTGGTATGTTAAATGTACTTGCTAACTCTTATGTCACTGAGCTCTTAGAACTCACTGACAGTTTGAAAACATTGAGCGTTACTACAAAGACAGTTTACAGGGTCTTGTTTCAATGACATCAAGCACATGAAATTAACAAATGCAGCCAGCATTGTAAATACAAGTTGTTATCTCAATATCAGATTACTTCTGCATGCTACATTCTGGTTCCTAAAGTATGTTTTTTGCTACAAATACGTAAAAATGGCCATAGAGATATAGGTAGAATTAGCCAGTAGAAACAGGACCTATAAGACAAATACAGATTTGAAGTGTTTAGGTAGAACGTTTTTCATACCTCATGGACGTAAGAGAGGCTAAAATGCTGTAGAGATGTGGTGGTAAATCTGCATGGCGATTCATTTTTACATGTGATCTAAAGCAAAAAAGCTCTTTTGTTCTAACCAGATTACATGTTCCTTTGCTCATTCTTCTGTTTGTGCAAGGTGCAGTCAACTTCAAAACCTGTTCTTCTCTCCAGAATCCAGGATATGCTGGACGGCAAGAACTTCCTGAAAACTTGAAGATCAACTTCCGTTCAGTGGCTATGATGGTTCCTGATCGTCAAATCATAATTCGTGTCAAATTGGCTAGTTGTGGTTTCATTGCTAATGTTGTATTGGCAAGGAAATTCTTTACATTGTACAAGCTGTGTGAAGAACAACTGTCAAAGCAGGTGAATATTTTCATATGAGGAAAAATTATCTTGAGGAAAAACTATATATGATGTCACAAATTATTAGTATCTATGTGAAGAAAATGGAGAAGTTTATGTTCACCAAGTAAGCTAAATGACACTTGCAGTTTAGTAGCGCAACCCTCTGCTGTCCTGGAGGATTAACTCCTGCTACAGGTTATCTGTACAAGAATGGGACTGTCATTCAGAACACTTCTTATTATTAAGATTTAACTTTAATGAATGGTCATGATTAAGGCAAATAAAGGGCTTATGTATTAGTTGGTCTTATAGAGTGGATTGAGGGGCATTTGGTTTGTACTCCCTGTGCTTGTTTAGATGTTTCTCAAATAAAGATAGTTTCCAAGGTCCACAGAGAATTCAAAAGAATACTGCTAGTTTATTTCTTAATATTCCTTGGGAACCTTATCTTGGTTCAAAGACTTGTGATTGCATTTCTTTTTTCTGTCACACCTTACAGTTTAGTAGATGGTAGCAGAGGTGGGGAATGAAGTCGTCCATAGTCATACAGTCAAAGACTAGTTGTTGGATGTTAGGAGGCGTTTGTGCCATATGTACCACTCCTCATACACATCCATATTTTAAATGATAAATAAGAATTGTTTCATCCCCGTTAACTTGGGGAAAATTTTTCCAAACTTTGCATATCTTCTAGGTGCATTATGATTTTGGCTTGCGGAATATATTATCAGTGCTACGTACATTAGGAGCGGCAAAAAGAGCAAATCCCACAGATACTGAATCTACCATTGTAATGCGTGTGCTGAGAGACATGAACCTGTCTAAACTGGTAAGTTCCGAGGGCCTGGTAAATTAATTAAACTGCACTTCGGAGCTATGTGGGTTTTTTTTTTTTTTTAATACAATTTAAATCTGTTAAGATGATCACTAGAAGATTGGATGTGGCCCTTACACTGAAGCTAGCTTGGAAACGTTCCATTCTCTGGATGGTTTTCGGCACTGGTTTTGGCTGAGATAGTTAATTTTCTTCGTAGTACCTTGTATGGGGCAGGGGAGGGAGTGAGCGAGGGGCTGTGTGGTGCTTGGCTGCCTACCTGGGTTAAACCACAACACCTTGAATTGTTCAGAATTGTTTTTACATATTTCCCCTGCTACCTATAGAAATAAGTGACCAAATAGAAGTCTATGTAGTAACCTCTTTAAAACCTTTGACTTAAAATGTTTAGTCACTCTTTTGAAATAATCTGTTATTGTAGTAATGAGTACCATCCCCTCTGTCTTAAATGGCGAAAAAACCCTCTTCTGTTGCTGTGATACTTCATCTCCTTTATTAGCTTTTTTACACCTTAGACAAATAATTTACAATTTGTATAAATGTTATTGCTAAAATTTACTTTAATAAATTCAGTCTGTATGTTAGTGATCTATTTTCAATAACTTTTGATTATTGGAAGCATCACATGTTCTCCTTCTGCTGTGTCCTGCTAGAGTGTTTAACACCTAGAAGGTTACCATAGATGGTTCCTTATGTTTTCAAATATTTCTTTAGCTCTACAAGAGTTAGGGATTGTTTTTTAATATGCTAGAATAAATAAAATAGGTTTTAACCTGTGGGGTTTTTTCCCCCCTGATTTTCACTAGATTGATGAAGATGAACCCTTATTCCTGAGTCTAATTGAAGATCTGTTTCCAGATATCCGGCTTGATAAAATAGGCTATCCTGAACTGGAAGCCGCCATTGACAAACGGGTAATGTTTCTCTTGATCTGTGCTGCTGTGGCATAACTATCATGATGTGACATCTAAGAAAATTATTGGTGTTGAATCTACCCAGCTGGTAATAATATGTTTTACTATTTAGAGGAAGAGTAAGCTTTTCCATAAATCTTTACTATTGGCATATTATTATTAACCTTATTCTTAAGGATGTCACTGAATTGTGATTGTGGTGTCCTGTGGTTTTCTTGTCAGTCATTTGTGACCACTTTGAAAAATGTATGTATATATGCTTGCCTTCTGTGACCCAGGATTTAATATTTGTATGAAGTCTAACAATTGGAACATGAGCGTGAGTGTCGCGAATGAGTGGTTTAGAGGCCGCTCAAAGAATCACTGTTGATGGTATTAGCAGAAAGTGATTTTAACAGAAATTTATAAAAGCGCGACTTAACAGAGTTCGATGGCAAGGTTCACTTACTACGTGGATGAAGCGTACAAAGGAAAAGAGCATGGGAAACTGAGGAGTCCTTGACTAGTGTAAACACTACTTAGCAACAACTAAAACATCAGTGTGTTATCAACCTTATTCTCATACTAAATCCAAAACACAGCACTATACCAGCTATTAGCAAGAAAATGAACTCTATCCCAGCCGAAACCTGGGTATCGTGTTAGAATTGAGTTGGAATGATTTATGCAGAGGCCGAGGACAAAAAGGTTAAGGGAGACCCTCCTGTTGAGTCACAAGGTTCAGAGAAGACCCAGCTGGATCCAATCTTAATCTCAGACTTGGACAACGGTTTATGTCTAATACAAAAAGGGTAAGGAGACCCTCCTGTTGAGTCATGAGATTCAGAGTAGACCTGGCTAGATCTACCCCTAGTCCCAGACTTCGTCAACGGTATCTATCTAAGGGATTATATGTGTTTAGCAGCAGTCTAAGGTTCATTTACAATCTTAAGATAGATCATAAGATTTTATCAGACTATATTTGCTAGCAGGTACTTCCATCAATTCGCACACACGTGCACACGGATACAAAGATAGATAAATATACAAAGATATATTTGTAAAAAACCCCCTCGAGTTCAGTGAAATACTCACGTAAAATGTCTTGGCATTTCTCAATGGGAGAGGGTTGATCTTCGAAGAGTGTTGCAGCCCAGGTCCTGTGCCAGCTGGTGACGGTCCTCTGAATATCGCAGACTCAAGAGTTTGCAAACTCTGAGAGGCGTCCCACTCAGAGGGAGATTCTGGGCACAGTCCGCTGCGGTCCAGGAGACCTCAGAGGGTCTCACTTGGGACCGATGTTTGTAGGGTCGCAAGATGATTGACTTCAGTCATCCATCAAAACTCTCAAGGTTTCAGTAACAATAATATCGTTCCCCTTGAGCTACAACTCACATAAGGGTATCAGGGAATGACAATTATCCCCCCTCTTGTCCTCCACTTGGGCCAGGCAGCGGAAGTTTCTGGTACGATCAGTACATTCCCCAACCTCAGCTATGCAAGAGTTCCTGATATAGTAAAGGGACGCTTCACCGCCTGACTCATTACACCAAGGCCGAGGTTTAACGGGAGTTTCTGAGACCTGGGAGAGGCCCAGGAGGGAGGGAGGAATGCACCATCACAGTGAGAAAAGATTTACCTAAAATGACATTTCCTCTCCCATTAGATCTTTTGGAACATTTCAACAGGATATAGAAGGTTAATGAAGTATGTACACTTAAATGATCACCTCTATTAAACTTTCCTCCAGAATTTCAATAATTCCTCAGATAACTATCTAATAGTTAAACAGAGAAATAAAAAACTCAACCCGTCAAAAAACCCCAACATGAAAAAATTGAAAATCAGAACAACATTTCTGAAGAATTTGAGTATATGACTTTTCATTTACTTATATTTAATATGATTAGATACAAGTAAAGAGGTCTGCTTCTGGCTTTCTTAACAAGGAAGAGTTGAATCATCAGCTAATGTTTATAAAACTGTTTTGCTTTCTGTAGTTGATACAGCTGGCTTTAAAAAAGGACTCACAAATTAAGCTTTTATTAGGAGAAACTATAAAGAACTTGAATCTCATGCTTTAAATTGTCATTTCCTAATAAATGAAAAAGAGGTCTTAATAACATGGTCTTCATAGCTCTACTGTGGTGATCTGTGAAGCCAGACATAGAAAGTGTCAACCCTTTTAACAACAAACCATTATCACTTGCTTGTAAGTAGGGTGTAATGTCAGCCCATACTGAGGCAGTGTTGGAAATTTGAAGAGCTTTAGGCACTGTGATTATCTTACGTAAAACAAAATTTATCAAAAGTTCAGATCGGGAGATCTCATGGTACCATTTTAGTGCTATGACAGTGTTTGGAAATTTTTTTACCTTATTTTGGCATATTTTTCTCATATTGTTAAAACTTAAAATCTGGAGAAACCAGAAATGGTAGGCCATCTTGTTTGTCTTGGAAGTGAATCAAGCTTTTATTGAATGGAGCTCTTTGCTGTGTTTTCAGAGCTATAATGACTCAGTAGAATGAAAACAGCTAGGTTGGCACATAATCAAGTTCAAAAGGACTATTTTTATTAGGGAAGGGAGGCAGGAATTGTTGGGAAAATATTATAATGAAGAAATAGTTGTTACTTGAATTAAAGTGGTGGTCTATGTTTATATGTTGTGGTGGGTTGACCCCAGCTGGCGGCAAAGCCAACACCCAGTCATTTGCTCACTTTACCCCAGCGGGTTGGGGGAGAGATTTGGAAGGGGAAAAGAGAGGGGAAAAAAAGCTCATGGGTCTAGATTGAGACACTTTAATAAACGAAGAAGAAAAAGAAACAAGTGAGGCAAAAGCAATTGCTCACCACCAGCCAGTCTCTGAGCAATGGCTACTTTGGAGAAACTTTCCCCCAGTTTTATTGCTGAGCATGATGTCATATGGTATGGAATATCCCTTTCGTCAGTCGGAGTCAGCTGTCCCAGCTGTGTTCCCTCCCAACCTCCTGCCTACCCCCAGCCTACTTGCTGACATGGCAGTGTGAGAAACAGTTCAGCAATAGCCAAAACACTGGTGTGTTATCAACACTGTTTGATCACAAATCTAAACCATGGCACTGTATGGGCTACTACGAAGAAAATTAACTCCATCCCAACCAGACCCAGTACATATGTACAACTGTTAACGGATCTTTAGACAACATGTCAACATGTTGCTTGTGAACATACTTCTTTTTCGATAAGGGAAATATCTAGTTTACAAGATTATTACAGAATCCATGAATGTTAGAAATTGTTAAGAAAAGATTAAGTCTCCACTAATGGCATTGAATTAGGGTGAAGGAATAGCTAACATGACCATCTTGTTTTATGTTAAGAAAGAAATCAGTTCAGATATGTTCTGCTGATGCATCATTAGATTTTGGATATATTACTGAATATATGTCGACTCTGGAAACAAATCAGAAGGCTATATTCTATACTGGAAAGAAAGGAAGCTTGACTGGTTTGGTGTCAACTGTGAGAGCTGTTAAGATGTGAATGATAACGGAATTTTATCGTGTATCCATGAAAATGGTGCATCAGATGTCTTTCTTGTTCTTTGCAAACTCCATTGCTTCAACAGTGGTGTTGTTCATGGTGATGAGGAGTTGGTGGCAGCATATACTTCATGGTTGCTGTTGATGAATTAATCTTGTGCTGCCCTCTGTTCTTGCCTTCCTTGCAGAGCAAGATAAATAAGTTGAACTGACATGAGCTTTGATATGCGAGTAACATAGCAAGTGGTAGTGCCAGTTCCATGGTTCTAACTGACTATGTGACAGTAATTGTAAAAGCTGAGTTTTATCTTACCAGTAAAAAGTTAGTCCTCTTTTTACTGATAATATTTTCTGAGATTTTTTTGTGGAACATAATTATACTTGAATTAAAATATACTTGAATTAAAATATAATTGTTATTTTCAGAGCTTCACTTTTATAACATGATCTTGAGTTTTTAGAAAATTTTTTGACTGTCAAAAACATGTAGTGTGATATGAATCCTTAAGAAATAGTTCTAGCATTTCTCTACTGGCTAAAAACTTTCTTGTTCACTTCCAGCTGGGTCACTTTCACAAGCAATAGCAATACCATTATAGTGAGATAACTTCTTTAAGCTTGGAACTAGTAAAAAGTAGTAAACAATCATATGATATTTGATTCTAAAACATCATGTCTTTTCTTAGAAGGATGATATTAAGAAGTTACTTAAATGTCTGTCTGTACATTGAGAAATATTTAACAAAATGCTTTGCAGAAAAACTTTTGGCTATTGTAAGCATTTAGAAACACGAGTCATCATCATCATCAAAAGGCAACTGTTCTGAGAGGCAAGTGAAAACGCTGTGTGGCTATGAAAGACATAGCTAGCAAAAGTGTTTCTAAAATTCTTTTCTTTTCCTTAAAATGATGTTTTAACCCTAAGAACAGTTAAAAAAAAAAAGAGATGGTTTATCTTCTTTTATTTTTCTGAATACATTATTTGAATACCAAATATCCCTTCATTTTCCAAACAGTTTTTTATATACAAAAAACCTTTACCAAGAGTGTAGTCTCGTGCTGAAGATAGATTTATTTCTGCCTCCCCCCTGCCCCCCAAGCATCAAAATATCTTGTGCACTAAAATAGTAGTGATTTGGTTTTCTGTCACAATCTGTAGGTGGAGGAAGCTGGACTTGTTTGTCATCCTCCTTGGAAACTGAAAGTTATCCAACTTTTTGAAACCCAGAGAGTAAGGCATGGATTGATGACACTAGGACCTAGTGGTGCAGGAAAAACTGTTTGCATCCACACTTTGATGAAAGCCATGACAGGTATGTGAGTATTTATATTGTAAACTGTTATTAAGCTGTTACATTGTAAACTTTAAATCACATTGTTTCTTCATAGAAAGCCTCAATTACTTCATCGTGAGAATAAATTACTGGAAGAATCAGTTTGTGTGTTGTGATACTAATTCTTGTGGTAGTATCTTTTAAAAGCTTAAAAATGTCTGACATTCAAAGTCATATAATAGAATACGTATCCTATTTTCCATATTATGATACTTATATCAGAAGTTCTTATTCTAGAAACATTGAGAAAGAGGAGTATTGTCTGGGTAGACAGCTCAGACAAGTGATTAAAGCATCTCCCAGGTTTGGCTGAGGTAATACTGAAACCTTCCCCTAATCATAAGTATTTAGTCCTTTTTGAACACAATTCATAAGACAGGGTCTTTATCTGTAGTATAAAATAACTACTTTATCATTTTTTGCTGCTAGGAGGTAGTTCCTGGTTTAGGCAGTGACAAAGTCTTCAAGGATATTCATTTTGTGTCCTGGCTGGACGCTTGAGGAGTGTGTGTTTTGTCCTCTGTATTTCTAAAAATATTAGTGGAAGAACTTCTGTTTGATCTTACTAAACTAAAAGCTCATAGCTGGGGGAGAAAAAACATCTCTTTTGAGGTAAGCTTGTGTTACCCCATTTCACAGGCTTCAGTAGGCTGCTTATACAATTTTCCAGAAATGGATAGTTTCTGTAAAAAATTGTTCAGCCAGTCTCTCATCCATGCAGTACCTTAGTGTGCTTAAGAAACACTGTAAGCTCTACATCGCAGTGTAAATGCCTGTTCCATTTAGGAAAAAAAGCAGAAAGAACAGATAGTTGCATTATACTATTTTCCTATATTTTTGTAGCACTGAGATGTGAACTACTACCAAGATAAAGCCACCACAATCCTTTTTTCAAGCTGATCTTCTGGCATAACCTCATGAAATGTAAAACTACCTGATTTGCCAGGCTTCTATCTTACATGTTAGGGAACTCTGATTATAATTAAGATTTTAAGATAAGTAATTTTTTTAGCTCTTTCTTTCAACATCTTATTACTGAATCCTGATTAAGTTTTAAATTTGGCTTTTCTAAAGATGTCTGGCATAGGAGTTTTTAAGCTGTTGTTAATGAGGAAAATGTAAAGGTTATATGGTCATGGTATGGCTTGATAGAATTTAGCTGCCTAAGAGACTTCACAGAGATATGCCAATATATACTTTGCCTATTCCAAGGTGCATGCAAGTGCATAACAGGGAAAACCAAAAAACAATCAATCATGTGGAGCATCTGTCTGGTATTTAGTCATTGGGTTTTAAAAAAGTGCATCCAAACCAAAGGCTTTAAAGTTCTATTGCTTGATAAGCCTTCAAAATATTAAACTAAACCTTGAATAAATTTCATCTTGCTGCTCTTCTGTTTCCGATGAATTTATGAAATGTGAATTGTACTTTCAAAAGTTTCAGAACTTTGTTCTACTTCAAATTTTGGTGGCTCCAATTAACAAATATTGATATATAGCAAGAGATAAGTTTTCCAAGTAAATACACAACTTCTTATAATGGTGAATGCATATTAAACCTTACATTTAGATGTAATGATTTTGAATTTGTCAAAGTTCTCTGTTGAAAAGAAATACCAAAACTAACTGATGATCTGCCTTCATAGATTGTGGACAGCCACATCGTGAAATGAGAATGAATCCTAAAGCTATAACTGCTCCACAAATGTTTGGTCGTCTCGATGTGGCAACAAATGACTGGACAGATGGAATATTTTCAACACTCTGGAGAAAAACTTTAAGAGCCAAGAAAGGTATGATGAAAAACAATTTCCTACAAAAACAAAACAAGCTGCAAGGCATCTCTCTAAAGCACATTAGCAGACTTTTTTTTTTTCTTTCTTTTTTTACTTGGAAGCATTGGAGTATTGCTGCAAGAACTTCTGTCTATTGTATAGCCTCTGTTCTAAACGCTTTGTGTTCAAACTGTGTAGTGTAGCAAATACTGTTTCACTGAACTTGCTGATCCCTCTCTTTCAAATGATAGGCCCTTGTATGGAAGAAAAGTGGAAGGTAAGAGTCAGTTCCCCCAACACTGGTATACGATAAGAAATTTTGGTGCTGTCAGAATTTCTACCTGGTCTCCAGCTGCCGTACTAGAAGGGTGTGAATGTCCTTTGTGTCATACCTGCTAGCCCTGCACATACCATAGTCCATCTCAAATGGCACTAGATAATTCTATTTAGGCAACTAGTTTCTGCTAAAATAATGCTGGCATATATTCTTAGACTGCTATATTAACTAAAGGAGAGGCCTTGATAGTTTGATGCTAGACGGATTCTTCCTTATTTTGTATGAATATTAGTATGTGACCTTATCATTAGGCTTTAAGGATTAAAGGGGAAAAAAAAAAAAATCCTAACATTTGTTGCACTGTCAATTTTCAGGCAAAAATTCTTAGTCTTTAAGGATACAAATAGAAAATACTTTTGGATTTAATTTTGTTGGTTTTGTTTCAAATCTAGAAATGTAGCACCCTTGAGAATGTAGCATAGCATTAACTGTTGATTTTTCTATTTTTTCCCTCAACATGAAATATAAATTAGCACACTCACATGACTTCCTCAGATTCACTGTTTGCAACACTTCTGTAATGTCTCTTTATGAAGTGAACTCGAGACCATCTCATGCCTGAGATGCCTGCCCTGTAGCTATGAAAAGCCTCTAAATATAAAATTATTTGCCTTAGAGGTGAAAAAGTTTCTTATCCGGAACCTTCTTGGTTCACACCTAGCAACGCACCAAGCCACCTATGCCTAGACAGTGAGGATTCACTCAGAAGGCAGATGAGAGTGGAACCGTCTCTGAATTAAGAGCCATCCAGCAATGCACAGCAGGGCTGGCTACTCCCTAAGGGACGGGAAGCCAGAAGCCAAGGGGGGATCCCTTTCCAGCCAGGGCCTCTTGCTCAGGTGAGGTGAGCAGGACAGACCCAAGCCCTCCTAGGAAACAGAGGCAGGCTTTAAGATACATTTCTGTTACTAAATGGAAAGACCTGGAAAAACTTCAAGGAGAACTGGATCAAGTTTACAAGCAGGAGAATGAACAACAAGAATCTTCCCCTAATGGACCTCTTTTACTTATGAAAGTGAGCAAGCTAATTGAGAGACTGATTTTTCAAGTGTTCCTTTCATTTAATCTCACTACATTTACACAAACCCTTTGGAAACAAATGAATGGTGGTTTTAAACAGATCTATAGTTCCTATCTTCTTTATGTTGTCTTATGTAAGTTGAAATAAACCTAATTTATTACTGTGTTGAAGACTGGATCCATAAAACTGTTTCAGACTATTACAAACATGACTTACGCTGATGACACTTTATATACTGAGCAATGGATAATTATTATCAATATGTGATGAAATCAAGTACTTAATTGAAATTGAGTAATGGAAATGGTAATTGTATTAAAAGCTGAGATTCTAGCTGTTTGCATGAATTCAGAATTAGTTCAAAATTTGTTTGTGGAGAGAAGAAACTGGTCCTTGAAAGAAACTAGAACTTCCTCCACAGGCATTTTTATCTGTTATTTTGGATTATAGGTGACCACATCTGGATAGTTCTTGATGGTCCAGTTGATGCTATTTGGATTGAGAACCTTAATTCTGTCCTGGATGATAACAGAACTCTAACACTAGCAAACGGAGATCGGATACCTATGGCACCAAATTGCAAAATAGTCTTTGAACCTCATAATATTGATAATGCTTCTCCAGCAACAGTTTCAAGGAATGGGATGGTATTCATGAGCTCATCAGTTCTCAACTGGAGCCCTATCCTTGAGGTACGGTAGCTAAGTGAATGTTTATGTATTGAAAGTTTTACTGGTTACTTATTCAACACTTCACTGTTGTTACTTTAGGACCTAATTTTGTGACCTTTGCTATGAAATAGCTTTTACACTGTATAAACTTACAGGTCAGTATTTAATATAGCAATGTTTCTGGTAGTTTATACAAAAGTGAATAATGTATTTTTTTCAGGAACATAGTCAACATATTACGCTTTTAAAAACATGGATATTTCACTTTGGAACAAATTTGTAATTTAAGGTATTTTATGCAATTGAAGAACAACTCGGTTGTCAAAATACCAACTACCTGGCAGCCCCTAGTACAGCTTCAGACCAAGGAAGAAGAAAGAGTAAACAGGCTGATTCAGGAAGAAAATATAAGTTTTCTTGATATTTCTTAAAATTAATTGCAGCTGGGATTTAGAACCAGAAATAAAGTCAATGCAGCATCAAAGTATGTAATTTTTAAATTGATGTTCCTACCTGGTTAAGTTGTCTGTTAACATTTCTAGAAGCAAAATGTCTGAAGAACCAAGTAGTGGTTGCTCTCTCTCTGGCATGGAATGAATCGTTTACAAAAACAGAACATGTTATAGGTGTGCTTTGGAGGGAATAACAGCATACAACATATTCAGATTTCAAAGTGATTTATAAAGTGAGGTTTTTTTTGTATACGTCATCTTCCATCTTCCAAAAACCAGAAAAAAAAAAATCCTCATCTTGACTGAATGCTGGTAATAATATAGTGAAGGATACATTTAAAGACTTGAGCATACTATGGGTTTTTTCATGTAGCAAATATCTTGGTAAAGTTGAAATATGAGTTCTCACAAATCTACCTAATGCTCCGTAGTAATATCGTTCAACAAAACTTTCAACATTTAATTCCAGTTTTCTTCCCTTTAAGAAAACAGTGGAGAAAATAGCAGTAAAAAAAAGTTGGTCTCAGATTTTTTTTTTTTTTTTTGTTCTTAAGCCCTGTATTGCCTTAGAAATATATTGGTGAAGTAGGCTTCTCAGAATTAACACTTTAAAAAAAATTAAATTAGAAGAAATATTCATTTATTTTCTCTTTATTTTTTTCTTGTCTAGTGGGTCTTACTGAGAATATTTTGTTGATGTTATTTTTCTTTGATGAAACATAGACTGTCTCATGAGTATCAAAACCTAAAACTTTCTTCCTTGTGACTAAGACACTGATTCCTGTGATCATAGAGAGAATTACTTTATTACCTTCTCCTGAAAACCAAGTTAATATACCTTTCTTCTGTATAATCCCAAATTAACATTCCTTTATATGGGCTTTAAACTTTAATTTTAAGCTAGGAATAATTTAGTATTCCTGTTTATGAAATTACAACATCATGCAGGCCCTTGTAGCATATTTACCGCCTTGTTTGCAGACTTAAAAGAACAAAACTTCACAGGTTACTATGAGCTGACAGACTGAATTTTACTGTCCTCCTTTCTAGAAAGTATCACATGAACAAGTTTTTTTAATAATTTTTAAAATGAATGTTTCACAGTCTCATTCACTCATTTCACCTTCCAAATCAAGTAGAACACCTGTGGAAAATACGACTAGTGCTCATGTAGACAGTGTTGCTTAACTAGCCAGATGAAAATACAATTGGCTTCATATTAACTTTCAGATGTTAGTAGTTGAGGAAGCCTTTTGTAATGATTACTCTGTATTATTTGCAGATTTCTTATTGTTTTAATCCATAAAGCTTCTCAAGCTTGTAAGTCTTATATAGCTTGCTTGTTTATAACCAGATTCCTTGTCCATAAATCCCTGATTTGTCTGGCAATGGAAAAAAAGTTGACATACCATGGGGCATGGTCTGTGGCACTGCCTAGAACAACTGTCCTTAGCGTATTAGAGGTTTCAGCACAGACGGAAATCAAGAGAGAGACAGTACGCTGCTGTCCAAGCCCTGAGTGGCAGGCAGTGCCTGGTGCCTCTTCCTGGGGCTGGAGACAGTGGAGCCGCCCCAGGGGAAGTGTGCCCTGGGCATGGAGTTATCACGTGAAGGAGCTGTGGGAAGGGATGAGAAGACTTGTGTGCCTTCAGGGAAGATAACCAGATCAGCAGGATCTTTGCAGAGACACTGCAGACTCAAGATCCCTAGCCCTGTAATGGAGAGTGAGTGAGAGACCACATTCAAAGCTTTGGTGAACAGAAACTCCCAAGATGAGGAAGGCTGTAAACTTGTGATTTCTGGCAACAGAAGCGAGGTTTCTTTTCCACCTGCAGATCTGAAATGGCAGGTCAGGTGTAATGCCCTGAGGATAGGTGAGGAGCAACAAGATCCACTAGGGGAAGCATCAGAACCCAGCTTAGCCTCAACAAATTAAGAGGAAAAGGAGTGTGATTGTCATCAGAGACTCCCTCCTGTGATGGAGGCACCCATGTGCTGTGATATGTTGCCTATGGAGGTTTGCTGCTTGTGAGGGTTGTTAGCATATTTCTCTAATAGGGCTTAGAGCCTCTCCCTTTTAGAATGATACTAAATCATATGGAGCTGGCTGTTCAACCACAGCTACTTAGTAACACTTGAGAATCATCACTAATTCATTTGATGGGTTTCTTTGCCAAGTCCAAAATGTTTGCGTTCCTGTTAGGAAAAAAAAAAGTGTTTAATAAGTTCCCTAAAAATTTGGCTGTTATTGAAGTTTTACCAATACAAATCCATGCAGTCAACACAAGTGCCTTATGTCTATTACTGCAAGGCTTTACTTTTTTTTTTTTAAACTAATATGGATACTTGGGAAAGCGTAAGTATATATTATGCATATAGGACAGTGGCTCCCATGAGATTCCACTTGTGTTGTTCCTTTCTGTACTTATAGCACTGCATAGGGCCTACTGATGTTAGGTTCTCACAGCTTTGCCTCCTTGCATTGGTTAATTTGCAGACAACTTCTTGAACGTTTCAGTTTAAATTGAGCTTAGATTCAGCTGCAAAGACAGCAAAACCAAAGAAGAGCATTTTATTTTGCTTTATCAGTCATGATTTACCTCCTCACTTTAGTGATATGCAGACTAAATTTAGTTGTGTTGAAGTAAGTGTTGCATGGAAGTAGTTTCACTTAATCCATGACCTTATGCTTTTAATTTATTTTGGTGGTAGCAACAGTCAAAAGGAAAAGAACAACATGTTTTTTTGTTTTGGTTTGGTTTGGTTTTGGATAACACAAAACAAATTACCTTCATTTCAGCCATGAAACAACCCTTCCAACCTCCCTTCCTCTCCCCCCCCAAAATTGGCTATAAAATTACAACCTATAGTTACTTATCATTTGAGCCAATAGCATTTATTTGTTTTTTGTTTGGTTTGGTTTTACTTCATAAATAAAATATCTTGATGGCTCTTTCAGCACATCTCCTTTTAAATCTATTTTGTAGTGCAATATACTACATATTCCAGCAGATCAGGGTAGATGTTAATCTCGCATTGTTCACTAGAGAATTTCCTTACTTTTGTAATAGAATTAAATGGAATTTTCTTTCTTTAGTTCCTAATTCTCAGATGCTGAATGAAACATAGTATTTGTTGATATTTCAGAAGAACCTTGAAAAATAATTAAAAACAAATACGAATAGCTCAGGAAGTTGTTGTATATATTTAGATTTCCCATCCTTACAGTTTATAAGCAACTAAATATAGCAGCCTATTGGGATGACATAAGCAATTTCCAAATTCAGTGAAATAGATCTCAAACTTTTCATATTGCTGTTCTTGTCTAACATGCTTCTTAAGCAGCTTTTGCAAAGTGATCAAAGGTATTTGATCCATTACTCATCAACCTCCTCCAAAGCAAAAACATTTTACCAACTTTTCTACTTACCCCTAATATTTTCTGAACAGCTGGTGAAGTTCCAGATATCTATTTTAAGTGGTTCTGCCATTTAATCTTTAGCACTTTGTTTTCCACCTATCTGATTCTAGAAAGCTTTTTCATATATCTACCTATTTGTAATCAGTCCCAGAGTTTATTTACTTTGGGCAGTAAAAGATAGAGCTTCAAAAGATTATGAAGATAGAAATGTAAAAAAGGATCACAGAAGCACAAAATAGCTGAAGTTGGAAGGGACCTCTGGAGTTCGTGTAGTTGAACTCGCCTCACTCAAAGCAGAGTCAACTAGAGTAGGTTGCTCAGGACTGTGTCCTGTTGAGTTTTGAGATGGAGACTCCAAGAAGCTCATTGAGAAGCCTCTTCCAGTGTTTGACCACCCTCACAAAAACAGCAAAAAGTTTTTTCTTATGTTTAAATTGAATTTATTTGATTTCAATTTGTGCCAAATTTTAGTTTGAATTTTGGGGAAGAATCTGCAAGTGTTTTTGCTGATAAGTGTATTTTATTAGGAAATAAATTCATGGGAAGTAAATGAGAAGCAGTCTGCCACATATATGAGAGAAAGCTTCTGGGTAACTCGAAGCAGGTTACTACTTTGAGATAAAGGCATCAAAGAACAAATCTTGTTCTATGATCTTGAAAAATAGGTAGTTTTAATTAGTTTTTGTTTATCCAGCATTACAGATACTGATATGCACAATAAAAATGCTACACACACCAGCAGACATCCCCTCCTGAAATCCTAACTTTTTTTCTGCAACTGCCAGATGTTTCTGGGGTACCCTGTATCACTGCTAGAAACTAACGTACAGAATAAATCAAACTTGTGTTCAGTACACGTGATATTCTTTCTTTGCAGAGTTGTTGTATACCTTCAACAGCCATTGTGATTAAAAAATATTTGAAAAGAATGATTTTTATGCTGTTGAAAATTTTAAAGTGTTTTTTTTCTTCAATATCCATGTTTAACATCCAGTAGGAATTATGCATACTTAGGTAAAGTTTGACCTTCTGCTAGCCAAATCCTGCCCAACAGACAGGAAATCTGAGCCCCCCCAAAAAGAAATCAACTTTCCATCCTCACCAGACCTGTTGAATTAATAGAGTTGAATTTACTGAGACTTGCATTGGGAACAAAATTTATTTTCTCACTGTGCTTTGTAACAGGGATTTTTGAAAAGACGTTCCTTCCAAGAAGCTGAAATTTTACGTCAGCTGTATTCTTCATCATTCCCAGACTTACACCGCTTCAGCATTCAGTCTCTGCAATGCAAGACTGAGATGTTGGAATCCTTTGTGATTATGCAGAGCATTAATATGATGCAAGGCCTTATCCCACCTAAGGTAAAGTAGTGTGGATTTTTTAATATTTACTTAATCTAATGGAGATAATTTTAAGTCATGAGGTTATGTAGAAAGGAGATTCTTTGATGACTTGGAATATAAATGAAGATGCAGGTTAGTAAGGAATACCTTCTTTTTCTTTAGAAAATAATAGCTAGGATGTGCCCTCTTTCACATTTGGATTTGATGTCAAGCACTGACATGTAGCATGCATGAGACAGCATTTTTCCTTCAGGTTTTTTTGGGTGGATTGTTATCAGATTATAAACTAGAACTTAAACAGATCAAATGCTGTAATGGGTGATATTTACAGGGTGCTTTTCTATATTTTGTGGCCTACTTGATATTGATTCAGTCTGTACGTTGACGAAGATGTCAGTAAATTTAAACATGACTGAAGGCTTTTAACCTGGTGTTACTAATGATTATCAAATAGAATTTTTAGGCTATTGAAAATAAAAACCTAACTCAATCCTTCAGGAGCAAGGAGGGGAATTGACTCCAAAATACTTGGAAAGGCTGTACATCTTCTCTCTTATGTGGAGTGTAGGAGCATTACTAGAACTGGAAGACAGATGCAAAATGGAGCACTGGCTTCGAAACCATGCAACAATAAATCTTGATCTTCCCTGTATCCCAGAAGGCAGTGAAGATACCATGTTTGATTATTATGTGGCATCTGACGGTTAGTAACCCAGCTGGGTGGTATGGGGTAAAACTTAAAAGTAATTTTAAAATTGTGCTTCTTTAGAGAATTAATTCAGAAGTTTTTGTAGCTTACCTTCTTTTGTCTTCCTTAGCAAGTTTTGTTTTACAGCTACACTTTACTGGTAATGCTGTATAAAGCTTTCCCCTGTTTCCTGTGAGAAATCAGAGTGTGGATATATTGCTACAGAAAGCTGCATGGACTTTGAGCCGATGAATTGTCAAGTGAACAAAAATAGATAAGCCTTGTCCTTGTCATAATTTATGTAGTAAGCCTCTTAGATCCAACTTGAGAGATTCTGTGATTATATGATTCTATAATTTTGGTCTGATTTTACAGACTGGTATTACTGTATGTGAGACAAAGGCACTGACAGACGAGTCAACTCAATGGAAAATAAAAGAAACAACGATGTATTTCTAAAACATTAACTTTGTTTCTTTCTTATTAGGTAAATGGATGCATTGGAATACATGTGTTGAAGAGTATGTATATCCCAGTAGCAGCACTCCAGAGTACGGCTCCATTCTTGTGCCTAATGTTGACAATGTGAGAATGGATTTCCTTATTGAAACCATCGCGAAACAGGGCAAGGTACTTTTTCTATATTTCACATCTAAATAGTGCTAACAGTACACATGATAAAGTTTTTGAATTAGAAGTGAAATATTATATTATTGAAAAGGAAGAACTTCGTTTTTTTAACATAAAATGGTGATTCCAGGTGATTCCATTTACATTCATGTAAATATGCTTGAACTCTTGAATACTCACTGCTTCCAGACTTTTTTGCCTTCCCCTTACCCATCCTTTCTGTAGTGGAAATAACCGTAATTACGGTTTTACTTGAGATCAGGTCAGAACAGAAGTAATTTTTTCATGTAGCTGTTGGAGAGGGGGAGGCAAACAGGGCAGCAGAGTGCCAGACTCTGCTGATATGAACTCTGCCCAAGTGGGGCAGTGACAGGGTTTATGTACCTTTAGGTTATGCAACCCATTCTTCACCAAAACTGTGTCAGATAAGCAGAATATGGTAAACAACATCATCAATTGAAATCTTTCAGATACTGAGGCTCTAAACGGTACATCCTTTTTCAAATAATCAACTCCTTTTACTATCAATCCATTCCTTTGTTAGTTAAATCGTGCTGACTGACATGACCATTAACTGCAAATATTTTTAACTTGTGAGGCCTGCAAAAGTCTATGAGACATTAACTATTTTGCTTCCATATGTCCCTTGTTGAGAGTTCACTTTACATAACTGTTCTAGTTTCATTTCAGTTTAAAAGCTAAATGGCATTGCTGAGGCTTTGCCAAGACACCCAGCTCTTGTGTTTCATCTTATTTCAATGTTGTCTTTGTCTAGGCTGTCCTACTAATTGGAGAGCAAGGAACTGCAAAGACTGTTATCACCAAAGGTTTTATGTCAAAATATAACCCGGAAAGCCACATGACTAAGAGTTTGAATTTTTCATCTGCAACTACGCCATTAATTTTCCAGGTATAGTAGTCATTCACTTTCTAATACAACGTGACTGGATTCTGAGATTGTTCTGAGAATTTGCCAGAATGATGCTTCTGAAAGTGATTTATTTAATTGAAGATGAGTGTAGAAACAAAAAAGCACCTGCTCAAATGGACTAAGTGTCCTAACACATGATTTAAAAGACTTCTGTAAAAACCATGTTCCCTTCAACTTCTTCAGTAGTTATTGAGCTGTTCTTGGATTATTACAATACCATGCATATTATTTGCTTCATCACATTTAATGTGCTTATGTCAAATGTATCAGTTCTCACTAATTGGGTAGAGCTGACAGTGACTTCCCTCAGATTTCACTAAAAGCCATGTGTAAAATAAGTGCTACCCACAACAATCTGTCATAAGAAGTGTGCTGTCTTCAATTTAAATTTCAGTAAATTAAATTACTCATTAAAAATGCGTAGCCATGCAGCTACTCTAAATAGAACTATGAATACTTAAATCCTGAACTGTACTGCCTGTCCAAATTTCTACTAAGCTATTTTAATTACTTCAAGTTTCTTTAACCTGCTGGCAATATATATGGGAAATATTTTTAATGTGGTTTGGTATACCAAGCTGAAGTACTGTCTGTGCTGTAATCAGAAGTGCTGTCTATAAGCTTGATGCATCATCTATCATCTGGCTCTACAGCATAGTAGAAACTATTAACATGTTTAATATACAAGTAAGTAATTTTGGTCTTATTTTCCTTAGTATTTTCCTTCTATTGATTGGGCTATAGAAACAAAAAGTAGTGTCAGTACCTTTATTTTTATAGAATAGATGTCAAGTTTATTGATGATAGATGATAGTCTGTTGATGATCAAGACATCTGAAGTAGATGTGCAAGTCTAACAGCCAAATCTCTGACAACAGTCTAGACCAAAGCATTGTCTGTTACGACACATGCTTTTAAACTGCTCTGACTTTCTAAAATCTTGGTCTAACTGATGCCATTTGTGTAAGAAGGCTTTCCAGGCTGTACAGGAGCCTAGGCACAATGTAAGAATGCAGATATTTAGATTTGCACTGAAGAATAACTATGCATAGTAAAGTGAGATTTCACTTGATATAGAATAAATAAAACTGGACCTTTAGAAGGATGGAGCAATGGAAAGATGATGGGAAGAAAAGTAATAGTAAATCTACTGTTAAGCAAAGTTATTTCATCAAGTCTATTTATGTATGTGAATTTAATTATCATTGCTTTTATGAAGTACATTGATGTCTTCTGGAAAGGTCTTCAAGAATCACATCTTTCAGATCTGACAGATTATTAGTTTAATCTTTATTGCTAGTAACTATCAATTTTGCTGATAAATGAAAAAATGAAAGAAAAGTTTGAAATGGTTTCAGAATTATGAAGCTGTTAGGCGTGGTTGTCTACACGAGGCATTTGTTATATCTGATACCAACCTAATGCTGTATAGCATGAGATTTCAGACATTCTAGTTGAACTAGTGCAATTACCTCCAGCAGATGTGTTGTCTAAACCTTCCTTAGTAAAATTCTGTGTAACAAAACCATCAACACGTTTAAATAGTTGAATCATGTATGAAAGGAAGGGCTCTTTGTAACTATGCTAATAATTGCTTTTTAACAGCGTACAATAGAAAGTTATGTGGACAAGCGCATGGGCACAACTTACGGTCCGCCTGCAGGCAAAAAGATGACAGTCTTCATTGATGATGTGAATATGCCCATAATAAATGAATGGGGAGATCAGGTTAGTTTGTGAAAAAGGAAAAAAGAAGGCAAAACGTATTTTCTTTCTTTCCTTGCTACACTGTAAGACTGGCTTCTCTTCTCAATCAGGCAGTAGGGAGTAAATTTGACATGTAGTGCTTAATTTACATAGTCTTCTTAAAGAACCCATCTAGTTTTATATTGTCATGAATTAATTGAAAATAAATATACTGACTACAAAGAAGCAGTTCGAGTACTCCTTAAAACATGCCTGTATAATTTTAACAATGTTTTTTACAAACACTCATTTTTTAATTAAAAAAAAATTTTTAAAAAGTTAGAAAAAACCCTTTGGCACACAAATTGTAATAGCAAACTGGCTGTGTGGATGATAATTAAAATACTGTGAATGCTGAGAGGCAAGAAGTGACTTCTCTGCTTTAGGAAAAGTGGAAGTAATCATTATGTACATTGGCAAGATGGTTCTGAATTATATTGCTTTGGAAACTAGAATTTCTGGAGAAGTACAATCGTATAATGTACCGTCTGTGAAATGTTTTCAACTGGTCAAACAGAAAAGCAGGGGGTTCATTTATGACTAAGGAAAGGAATCTTGCATTCTTTTGTATGTAAGTAATTCTATGTTTGCAGCTTGAAAAACCATGTTTGTGATTGTTACACATGGAAATTTCATCAAAATATTGATGTAGCAGATGCAACATGTGAAGATGCATCAGCTTGGGCTGGATTAGAACAAACTGGAAATTTTGTGTTAAAAAGGGAGAAGTATTTCCAATGCAACAGTATTGGAAATCATGCAGCAATCAAGCGAGAATGAATTGAAATATGAAGGATTAATTCTAAGCTAGGGATTCCCTTCTACTCCCAGGATTTTTGTCCACAGATATTACTAATGAAAAGGTCAATCTAAATATGCTTATTTCTAGCAGTGCATTTTTCTCCTGAGGCAGATAAGCAGGAGTTTGGGGGAGAAAATAATAGTATACTCTTTATTAGGTCTTTCAAGTACATAAGTATGTTTTGTATTTCATTTAGTTCTGTGTATAATATTCTGTTGCATAATATCTGGTTATTTTACAGGTCACTAATGAGATAGTTAGGCAACTGATGGAACAGAATGGACTGTATAACCTGGAAAAGCCTGGTGAATTTACCAACATTGTGGACATTCAGTTTTTGGCTGCCATGATCCACCCTGGGGGAGGTCGCAATGACATTCCACAGAGGCTCAAGAGACAATTTTCTGTGTTCAACTGTACTCTGCCTTCTAATTCTTCCATTGACAAAATTTTTGGTAAAGGGAAATTAGCTTTGTATCCATCCCATTTTTGAAAATGGTAGTTGATTTTTCTTTATCCCTGTATTTATAAACATTGTGATTAAAATTAAGGCTTAATCCCCCTCTGATTTCTTACCAGCACATTTTCCTTCAGTAATCACTGCCCACATGCAACTTCATCAATCTGTAAGTTTTTCAGGTCCAATCACACCTCTGAATCTATTGATATGCTAAGTGTTAGGAGGAATGGCATGAAGGCCATTCCTAGTTTTCGTGACAATGCTGGAGAGTTGCTAAGGTGCTACTGGTGCTAAGAATGAGTGACTAATGGCTAGAC
This sequence comes from Fulmarus glacialis, assembly GCF_000690835.1. Taxonomy (NCBI): domain Eukaryota; kingdom Metazoa; phylum Chordata; class Aves; order Procellariiformes; family Procellariidae; genus Fulmarus; species Fulmarus glacialis. The sequence continues at coordinate 12,245 of NW_009233762.1, read as the reverse complement.
TTTCACAAATGACAGGATCATATTGCGCTCAGAGAAGAGATTAGCTATTCAAAGACTGTGGAAGCTATTTTGGTAGACAAAAGAACATTTTTAATGGACAGTTAGTTAAGAGCTAAATACCTAGTGAGCTGGTAGCAGAATGGTGTTAAGACCAGGTGAATCAAGATTTGAGTAAAGACTGGAAATCCATTTCAACAAATTAGAAAAGGTTTTGGGGATTAAAAAAAGAAAAAGAAACTTAAGAAGATTGTAGCTCTTGGCGTTGTGCTAGTGTGTCTTAGAAAAATCTTTCATTTGGCAATTTTCTTTTCACAGGTGTAATTGGAGAAGGGCACTATTGTAGTGAGAGGGGATTTTCAGAAGATGTGAAGAAAACAGTAGCCAAATTGGTTCCACTGACACGCAGGCTGTGGCAGATTACCAAGCTAAAAATGTTGCCCACACCAGCCAAGTTCCATTATGTCTTCAACCTTCGAGACCTCTCAAGGATTTGGCAAGGAATGCTGAACACTACATCAGAAGTGATCAATGAACCAAAGGTAAGTGCAGCACATCAGTGGCTTTGTTATAATTAGTGTATAATTAGTGCAGCAAAGAGGATGAATATTCTAACTTCTTGGCATTTGAGTTTGCTTTAGAAAAATATAATTTTCTGATTAAAAAATTTTTTCAGTGTTTTTTGAGGCAAAGATGTTTTAGTCTAGCTTTTACAGTGCCAACTGAAAAGATAACTTTGTTTCATAACTATAACAAAAACACTTCTTCTGACAGAAGAGCATTTGCTTCTATCTGGTTCTTCTATTACTGACAAATGCTAGTTTGTTTGAAAGAAGCGAGCAAAGAAAATTATGAGGAGCAATGAACTTATTTTAACCCAAGGAAAATGCGTATATATTGATTTAAAAAATAAACAGTTCCCCTCTCTCCACTAGTGTTTTAAGGCTTTCAGTCACTGCCTGATGTCTGTCTAACAAATGATTTCTGGCTTATGGCTTAAAAGGAGGAAGTAGTAGCGAGTTATAGTGATTTTTTTTTTTCCATAATCCACTTTTCTTCCAGAAAAGCTCAATACTTTATACATAATTTCTCTTTTAATTATTTTAAAGAAAAGTAATTTAGTGTTTTGAGCACTGAAACATGAAGTGCTGGAAAAGCAATGTTTATGGTAATCATGGAAAATTTTTTATTCGTTTGGGTTATATAATCATTTCATGTTTAATGTACTTCCCCACTTGTTGAATAAGCTCCTGAATTCTACTACATCTAAAATTTAAATTTTGAAATGAAAGATTTTTCTAAGACACACTAGCACAACACCAATTTTGAATTGATTTTAATTTCTGAAGCTAAAAATATACAGCACTAAGATGATTATATGTATATATATTGTCAATTAATGTCTTTTGAAGTATAACAAACAATTGCTCAAAATCTGATTGTATAAATTTACATGTTAGTTCTGGCACTTGACATAGTATGTGTCATTTGTATTAAGTGCTGTAGGCTCAAACAAGAGGTCTTCGAGGAGCACTTGGAATTTTTTCTACTACTGTGTAGTAACAGTGTAGGATTAAAACCGGTGCTGCTAGGATTAAGAACATGTCAGGTTTTCCTTCTCCATCCTATAACCAAACTGAAGGACTTTAAAGGTATATTGAATTTGGAGAAGGAATAATATAAACACTGAGACATTTTTTTTCTCTAAGTACTTTGGATTTGGTATTGGGAGTGACGTCGGTGTTTGGCATGAAATTATTCATGCCATGATGCTGTTATTTCCACCCACCTTCTCCTTAATGGCCAGGTATGGATATGGTTTTAGGGCTAGGGAAGTAAAATCTTAATTTGGTAAATACGCTCCGGTTTGGAATGCTACATTAAGGCTTCTTGCACAGTTAACTGAATGTAAGCTTGAAATGCTATTGGGCAGAATGAGAAGCTCAAGGTATCTCTCCTGAATAAACCCCAAAATGCTACTGTTTCTTTTCTAGTGTTAATATGATTTTTAAATAAATAAATAAATAAAAGCATGGCTTTTAAATTGGCATAGCTTTGTTGCAGGCCTAATCTGACTGAAATGCACTTTTATTATTTTTTTTTTTTTTTATATAGGTACTGATAAAATTGTGGAAGCATGAATGTAAGCGTGTTATTGCTGATCGTTTCACAACCTCAAAAGATGTAAACTGGTTTGACGCAGCTGTGGCAAAACTCATTGAGGAGGGATTTGAAGAAACAAAAGCTTTGCTGGATCCTGAAATTGATGCATTCTTTGTTGACTTCTTAAGGGATGCACCTGAAAGAACTGGTAAAGATGGACTCTGATAACCATGGAGATGGCAAGAATAGGGAAGGGGATATGATAAAGTAGATGCTAATAGAAATATGTCTTAAAAATGCATAGTAAGTTTATGCATCAAGGGTGGCTGTTCTGTCCGGTGACTTTGAAGATAGTCTATGTTACCAATTGTGGCACATCTTTATATTAATGGGATTTTAAAGTCTGTATTTATATCCAGGTTATCTGTATAGAAGAGCCTTGTTTCCATTTCCATCGATGTGGTAGATAGACAAAACTGCCAAATAGTGAGCATGAGTCTATATTATTCTAAAATGATGAAAGAAGTGTGGTATGAATGACTTGAAGTGGTGGGATTGCAGTACTAGATAAAGGATAGCGCTCTAGCTATCATCCCCTAGAAACCCGGTAAAAGAATACTGGCTCTGGGCTAATCCAGTACTTCTTAGGAAATACCTGGTACATGATTTTGTAACAAATGAGTATTATTTCAAAATCTCCTGAATGCTAGTAAAACCTCTTGAATTATCCATACGGCTTATAACAGTGTCTTTGTGTCTTTTAAAATAAAACACTGTGTCACTGACCTTGCTAAATGACCTGGGAATATTTATTAGTTGATGCAAAAGAACAGAAAACAGTTGTTTGTGTTTTGGGGAAGGTCATCATTGGATGATTCAATTACCTGTGTTCGTATCACTGTAATGATGGATAATGGAGGCAATAAAAGATTGGCATGAGTGCTCAAATGCTATTTAAATCTCTTCTTGGATAACTGAAGTAGTCAAAAGGCAGTGAGAAAAGGAGAGTAAAGGATAGGAAATGTTTGACTGGAAGGAATCAAATAGAAGTAAAAAGCAAACTGGTGTGAGAAAGTAGTCAAATACATCCTTTAATACCTTCCTAAACTGCAGCAATATAGAGAGGACTGAAATGTAAGTCATATGTAAGAATGTATACTCAGAATGTGAAGTGTGACTTTCAATGTGAAAATTTGAATCCACACTAGAAACCATTATGTTGAACTGAAAAATAAATGTAAAAAGAAGCATGTATTTCTCAAAATAATTTGCTTCCTGGTGACAGTTTAAATGTACCTGCCCTGTAATGTCCCCCTTTTAGCATGAAACTTCATGTAAATACAAAGTAGGAGGCCCTCTTACCCTACAAAAGGGTATGTTTTGTCCTCAATATGTTTGTCAGAGCCTTGAGAACCCCTTTCTATTTTGGCTTTAAGTGAAAAGAATAACAAGTGTGATTTTGTTTTAATTGTCCCGTTAATGGAATTTAGTCTTGCCCATTATGATGGAAGTGTAAGAACAGGAACTGGATTTCTGAGCTCTTAAATGTATAAAAAAGTACATCTGACATAAATTTCAAATAACCCTATGCTCAGGTTAGTGATACGTTTACATAAACTTCCTGTATCTCTTTGGGTTTTATAGTAACAGCGTATATGTCCCTGAGATAAATACACGAAGACTTGAGGTGAAGTAGCTCAAACATCAACTTTTAGATCTTAGCTTCACAGAAATTGTTAGCGGTGCTAGTGTCCTTGAGACCCTCAAACTGTTCAAAGGTGGGTTTTATCAGTTAGTTTTGACATGCTATTTAGTACTTGTGATTCTGAATCTTGAGACTAGAGAAGAGTTTAAAATAATATATTACACCAGCTGCCTCTGTAAAAAATGTAAATGTCTGCCCTTTCTTAGGTTTAGTACTTGATCATGCTGTCTTTTCACCTTAATAATAAAACTGCAGGAACAGGATTAAGCTGATATAATTCTCTTAAATGTTTTGAAACTGTAAAAACATCACTACAGTTTAACTCCTTGCTGTATTCATTATTAGTTCCTTATCAGTAGCTGAGTTGTTTGAATGTCTCATTCAACTTGTAAGAAACTTATTTCCACCTGGAATAGTCCTTTTGTTTAACAAGTGTTTTTGCAGGTTAAAACAAGAAATCGGTTAATTTAATTAGGTCTTAATCTAAAGGAGTGTTCACATATGCAGAAACAATACAGAGCTAAAAAATTCTGAAATTAAGGTGACTTCAGGCATATACAGAATGCAATATAAAGGACAGCTGAATGAGAATTAATCATCACATTATTTTGAGAGGTTTGGTTCTGTGGTAAAAGGCAATTTCCTTAAACTAGTTTTTATATATATATATGTTTGGGGTTTGGTTTTTTTGTTTGTTTTTTTTTCCTTTTTTGGCTTAGAAAATTTACATGATTATTGGACCACTGCTAATTTGTAAAAGCAAAATATGTAAGAATGAAATGGAGAAAAAATTAAATTGAGAAAAATATTATAGATACTATTCTAAATACAATACAGTTTGATTGCTTTTTTCTCCCCTTTACTTCCCTTTCCACTGACTTCCAGTGCTTTACTAAGCATTAGGGAAATACTTATTTTACTGGAATTATTTATTTAATTGATTTTAATTCCACCAGTTAGAGATAATGTTGTGAATAATGTATTCCTTCGGTAAGTAAGAGGAGGCTTAGCAAAACCAATTGTTAGTAATGACTGACCTATGGTAACTGGAAAAATATATCCTGCAGCATATAGATCATGAAATCTTGAAACTAATGGAGCTAGCTGTACATAAACAAAAGCAAAATTCTACTGTGTCTACTATTATTTTTTGAGGAAAAACCAAACCAATCAATGAACCAACCAAAAAACCCCATGGTCTCAGCTTGCTGGCACTCTTCCAATTAAGTTTGTCAATTGTTCGCTGATGAAATATGGGCTGGATGAGCACTGAGATGGGTTGAAAATTGGCTGAATGGTTGAGTCCAGCGGGTGGTGATCAATGGCACAAAGTCTAGCTGGAGGCCAGTAACTAGTGGTGTGCCCCAGGGGTCAATACTGGGTCCAGTCGTCTTCAACATCTTCATTAGTGATGTGGATGATGGGGTAGAGTGTACCCTCAGCAAGTTCCCAGATGACACAAAACTGCCGGAGGGTTGTGCTGCCATCCAGACGGACCTTGACAAGAACCTCATAAGGTTCAGCAAAGGGAAGTGCAAAGTCCTGCACCTGAGGAGGAAAAATCCCATGCACCAGTATATACTGGAGGCCACCCATCTGGAAAGCAGCTTTGCAGAAAAGGATCTGGGGGTGCTGGTGGGCAGCAAGTTGAACATGAGCCAGCAATATGCCCTTGCAGGAAAAAAAAAGGCTAGTGGCATTCTGGGCTCCATTAGAAGGAATGTTGCCAGCAGGTAGAGGGAGGTGATCCTTCTCCTTTATTCAGCAGTGGTGAGGCCACACCTGGAGTGCTTTGTCCAGGTCTGGGCTCCCCAGTACAAGAAAGACATGGACATACTGGAGGGAGTCCAACGAAGCACCACAAAGATGACTAAAGAACTCTTCTATGAGGAAAGGCTGAGAGAGCTGGGACTGTTCAGCCTGGAGAAGAGAAGGCTCAGGGAGATCTCTTCAATACGTATAAATACTTGAAGGGAGGGTGCAAAGAAGACAGAGCTGGACTGTTTTTAGTGGTGCCCAGTCACAGGCCCAGAGGCAATGGGCACAAACTGAAACACAGGAGGTTCCCTCTGAACATCAGGAAACACTTTTTTACTGTGAGGGTGACCAAGCACTTGTCCAGGTTGCCCAGAGAGGTTGTGGAGTCTCCCTCCTTGGAGATATTCATAAACCATCTGGACACGGTCTTGGGGAACCGGCTCTAGGTGGCCCTGCTTGAGCAGGGGGGTTGGACCAGATGACCTCCAGAGGTCCCCGCCAACCTCAACCCTTCTGTGATTTTATTTGCTGCAAGTAACAATTCTTACTAATGAAGGGCATGCCACCTTTAAGCATGATTAATGCATATGAATGGAAAGATGAGACAGCAGCACTATTTCCTCCTTTCCTTTGGGTGGGGAAGAGTTGACAATTCCTTCTGGCTTTCAGATCACTCAATGAAACAAATGTATGCCTTTTCACAGTGAATATACTTTTTTTATTGCTGTGGTAATTATTCATTTTAGTAGTAATTTTTTTTTCACTAGTGCAATGATTTAATCAACTTAGAGTGTTTTTCTTTTACAGAAAAAGATTATTTGCAATTTTTAATGGCGATATTTATTTATCTTCATTTTCTGGTGCTACTTTTGCTTCTAACACCTAAGTTAATTTCAGTTTTTCATCATTCAAGTTTCAGATGTAGAGAAAGAAGGGTCCTTAGTTTTTGCAGGTTTTGTCTTTGAGAATTAAGCAGCTGAATTTACTGTTCCTTATACGCAGGGTATAGGCAGTGTTCTCATATGTACATCTAATATGTAATATTATGTATAATAAACCTAGTTCTGGGTGATTAAAGAGACTTCTAATACCTTCACTTACTTATCGCCACATTGAGCCTTCGTCAATCATTAAAACTGCTAAGGTTTTGTTACTTCCTTTTTGTTCTAGGTGAAAAATCGGAGGAAGTTAATTTAGATATTCCCAAAATCTATGAGCCAATTTACTCCTTTCATCAGCTACGGAATCGTTTAAATATGTTTTTACAAACATACAATGAGAACATCCGTGGTACTGGAATGGACATGGTTTTCTTTGAGGATGCTATGATTCATTTAGTCAAGGTACAGTCTTACTGGATTGCCGTTTGGTGGTGGTGGTGTTCTCTTGCCCTCCGCACCTATGAGTGGAGGTATGCATGAATCAAAGTAAATTACTTCTAAAACAGAAGCAAGTAATTTATTGCTAGCAAATATTTTGTCTGTCACTCTGTGACTAGGTATTAAAACGCAACTTTTCTGAAAATGCACCAGATGGAACTAATATTTTATATCTATCTTTTATGTCTGGTGGGATCGTGGTCCTAACTATTCTAACTCTATTTCAACTTGTTAATTCTCCTCTCTTTGGAATGAGTCAAATGAAATTTGGGTTAGGACATAATTGGTTGCTTATGAAGGAGCAGACACAGCAGAGTAGGAATAAATATAGTCCAAACTTCCTTTGTAGATCCATAGTATGGTCACTTCTTTTAAAATTCCTTTGAATATGAATTGGAGCTGACCATAACTTTTAGCACAGCACAGCTTGATAGGATTGTCCACACAGAATAGGCTTCATACAAAGGAGAAGCTTTTTTTTTTTTAAAAAAAAAAACTAAAAACCCTATTGTATCTCAGTTACACAGTGAGGTTATCTGTATTTCTTATAATAAATTATTAAGAACTGAATATTGGATTGTACCATCCTAACAAATAATATAATAAATATCAAAACAATTTAAATTTAATTATAGTTGACAAACGCATTGCATGTACAGTTTTCAAAATTTTGGGGTGGATTCTTGTCATTTCACAAAATTAGCCCCTTTCTTTTCAGATCTTCTCTGTGAAATGGATGATGTTCTGCTATGGATTTCTTTAGGAAAATTGTTAATTCATTATCACACTCACTAACAAGTTTCTGGTTTATTCCTAGTAAAGAAATCTGTATAAATTCAGAATCTAGCAAAAAAAAAATTTTTTTTTTTCTCACTGAAAAGCCACCTGTCTTCAGGAATGTCTTCTTTGGGTAGATAGATGGTAAATACCTGAACCATCATCTTAACTTTCACTTGGATAAAATGAATGTATAGTGCTTCTCTGATCCCATATTCTTGAAAGCAGTATTTACAGCTGTGCAGGTCTGAGCTTTATGCGTTAGCTATACTTGAGACAGCTTCTAAGAGAAAGCTAGGTAAGCACAGTTAAGGTAATGCCTGATCTGAGCTGACGTACTATGACTTGAATGAGTTAAAGCTGAGGAATATCTTAAACAGAGAACAAAGCTTCCAATTTACAGCTTGTGTGCCTCTTCCTGGAAAAGGTCTAGTAGCCATAACTGAAGTGATCAGCAATATTCCAAGGGTGGTGTGCAAATCTATTTCTCTTTCTCTGGTTAAATACTAAGTACGCTTAGAGTAAGCCTTCATACTTGATTTTATCTTTGCTTATAAAACATTAACCTATTAAAATAAGAAGTACATTGCACTCAAAACATAAAATATATGGGTTTAAAACTGCAGGAAATTGACATGACTATTTTTAATAACTTGAAAAAAAGTATGTTATAGGAAAGGCAAGTAAATAGGTATCCCAGGCTGCTTATTGGCATGATGCAATTCTAGTGACATTAGAGGAATGTTCAAGACAATAATGAGAACTGGAGCCAATACTCTGCATCATTGCTTGGGCAGAGGAGACTAGCTGCTAACCAGCTGGTTGGTATTACCTTGCCTTCGAGAGGCAAGTGGCTCCATGCTGTTCTGGAAATTAATGTAGGCTTTTCTGTATACTATGAGTATCTGTCCACATGCAACTGATGGGATGTGGAGCAAGTTTGTCTCCTGTGCTTTAAGGCATATTTTCTCAGCAGCAGGTAACATCTTCTACCTGTCCAGATTTCTTGGCATTGTTTTTTGGCTGTGGACAGTGGGATGGGTGCTGCATGCAGTTCACAGTTAGTGCTGAAAATTTCTTTGCTCTGAATTGTAAAGGGTCTCTTTGTTTACATTGCATTGTCCTGAATTGAAGGGAAATGTGGAGTAGTAGTTGCTTTAAAAGATAATAATGAAATGGGGAAAAAAAGGAGATCTAACTGGGAGATGTTCCACTGTGACCAAATATTCATACTGATGTTGTGCATTTTTATAATCAAGTAAACTAGAAGCTTAAGAAGTTTGATTATAAAGGCAGTATTATTACCTGCTGCAGAGAATACTGGAGACTGTTTCTCCTGAATTTAACATACCTGGGACAACTTGTCTTTCTGGTCACAGTGAAGGGGCCTGGAGAGCTGAGTCTTACTAAAGTTGTTCAGGGGGTATGGTACTGGGGAAATTATTATTTCCTTCCCAATTTTAATAATCTGTCATGTTATGATAGCACATCAGTAACAAATCACAGTTGAGACTTACTTGTGCTTTGTGGAAGTGTGAGATGCAATTCTACTGATAACTGAAAGTTCATAGTGATGGAATCAAGTGGTTGCTATACTATTGGAAGGTTTACAGAAAATATTGCAAAGTGTAAATGACCATAGAATATATTAGTAATAGTATAGAATCCCTTAATTAAAACTTAAAATTTCCATTTGTTCTGCATTTCTAATATAACTTTATTACTGCAGTAGCATAGGATTTTTTGGATGTGTAACTTTTACACGTTATAGCAATAAATAACTCTGATCTTGCACAGATTTCTCGGGTGATTCGCACTCCTCGTGGAAATGCTCTTTTAGTTGGAGTTGGTGGCTCAGGAAAGCAGAGCTTGACAAGACTGGCATCTTTCATAGCTGGCTATGATACGTTCCAGATAATGTTAACAAGGTGAGCATTAATTAAAATTTAAGTAAGTAAGTACTTTGTATTTGAACTCTTCCTGTAAATAAAACAGGCTCACAGTCTCTGCAGTGGGAGAAAAAACAAGCTTAACAGGCTGAACACTGTTGCCTAGAGTGGAAAGACATAAAAATCCTTTGAGACTTACTAAATTTGCTTGATTTTCTACAATAAGTCTGAGTTTTTACCATCTTTGGAGTAGTAAATTCTTTCATGTGTTTCACAGAATGAGAAGGAATATTGGCAGTGTCAAGTTATCTTTACTGTGTCTTTACACAGTACACTAAACTGTACTGGAAGTATTTGTAGGTGCTATCTATCCATAATGCCTTTATGAGTTTATCTTGTTATATTTCAAATAACGTCTGTGTGAGGAGGTGGAATCCTCATCCCCGCCCATTAATTTGGTACATCTTATGTATATGTCAGTATTTTGACAGTCTTTTCCAAGTATATCTTGCCTTATTTCATGTTGTTCAACCCAATGTGGTTTCTTTTGGAATAACCCACAAAAGATATAAAAAATAAGTTATAAATCCTGAATATTTTAGAATATGAATGCCTCCCAAAGTGTCTGTAGGACAAGTTAGTGATCAGGAAATATTTTCAGCACTCAAATAAGGTGTCATTGTAGAGAAGCGACATTATTTTAATTCTTTTGCAGCTGTGTTGGCTGCAGAAGAAATTGTAGATTCACATGTGGGAATGCCTCTTGGTAAGAATCTCATCAGAAGATCTATCTGAAATAGGAATGACTTCAGGAGAGGTTACAGTACAGTAGACAAAACAAGCAGTAACAAATCGCTGGATATCATTCACAAAGCATTATGAAGCCACTAGAGGGTGAAACATTGAATTAAGAAACTTCCCACTTAAAGTTGCCTTGGCAGCTGAGGATCATAAGAAGGCCTATATAAAGCCCATGAAAAAAAAGTCCAGAAAAGATCTGGGGAACCCTTGCACCTGAAGGCTTGTAAAGCTGATGTGTGCACCAGATGAATTAAAGAAACTATAATGAAGAATAGACTGAGTGAAGATTTGAATAAACATGATTTTAGGAAAGACTCATTAAAGATTCTGATAAAACATAATCCTGCCTTACAAACCCCTTGGAGTTCTCCAAGCAAGTGTAGAAGTGTGATCTGATTGATAAAATTAAACTCCGAGCTTTTCTAACCTTAAGTGTTTATCTAAAACACGTCTAATAATTTGTGCCAAAATACCTCTGGGAAAAATTTTGAATCCTTGGATAGAATAGTTTGCCTTTTGTTAATCCAAAATTTCCTGTTCTGTGAGTTCTTAAAGATAATAATTGTTGGATTTTAAATGGTTTAATTTAGTTCACCAAGGTAGATGATAGTCATATTGCTAACTCAATGTGTATAACTTAAAGTATTATTTTCAGGTCAGTATTTTTGTCTAATTTTGAGTAATTAACTGAATAACTCTTCCAATCATTATTTCCCCCTGCAGCTGAAACAAAAGGGTGTAGAATATTTGTGTCTTTTCTGTGTCCATTTCTAATTTTAGTGGTGTCTTTGCTTTTGAAGTGTCTTATTTATAAACACATGTATGGAACCTTATCTTGGTGATTATGATATCTTTGCTGAAAAGCAAAAAAATTTTCTTCTTAATCAACAAGAAAAAAATCATGAAACCAATGTATTTATTTCCTGAGCTCCTCCCTAGTAATGGGGAGCTATTGTACATTTTGTGATTTTTCAGGTCATACATGAGATCATTATGGTTACATAAGAAACCCTTAATAAAGTTGCATGCAATCACTTCTCTGTTTTAAATTCCAGTAGGCATCCTAGAAACGTCAGCTTTTATTGCACTCCTTTATCCAGCCAGAGAGATCATTCCGGTGTAACCTTGTGTGTTTGGTTTGAGTGGCAAGGTTTCGGTAGCAGGGGGCTACAGGGGTAGCTTCTGTGAGAAGCTGCTAGAAGCTTCCCCCATGTCAGTTAGAGCCAGTGCCAGCTGCTGGCCAAGGCTGAGCCCATCAGCAATGGTGGTAGTGCCTCTACGATAGAAGCTGCTAGAAGCTTCCCCCATGTCAGTTAGAGCCAGTGCCAGCTGCTGGCCAAGGCTGAGCCCATCAGCAATGGTGGTAGTGCCTCTACGATAACATATTTAAGAAGGAGAAAAAAACTGCTGCGCAACAGCAGCTGGAAGAGAGGAGTGAGAATATGTGAGAGAAACAACTATGCAGACACCAAGGTCAACCCACCACACCTTGTCTAATAATGTTTATGTTTTTTAATCTCTTAGTTTGCTGCTGCTCTCTTTCCTTTTTGTGAAACTATGAGTGCCACTATCGGTGATGACTTTCACCAGAAGGGCCAACTAGTCTGAGTTTTTTAATTAGTCAATAAAATCTAAATTATCTTATTGCACCCAGCACATGACAAAATCCTGTGAGACACCACCTGTCTGTCTTTTCACTTTTTCTAGCAAAGGAGAAATAAATAGCATGATAAGACTTCAGGTTTGGGGTTTTTTTGTTGTTGTTTTCAGCTTGTTTGGTGGGTTTGGAGTGCAAGGTTGGGGGGGGTTATTTTTTTATTTTTTATTTTTTTATTT
>NW_009233761.1:126692-138604 GCF_000690835.1 Fulmarus glacialis | reverse complement strand
CTCCCGCCCAACTTGGTGTCGTCTGCAAGGTCCTGGTCCATGTGCATTGCCAAGCTCACTGTATCCCAGAAAGTTTTGGGCATTAAAGGACTCTCATGGGGCTGACTGTCTGGGCTAGGGCCAGAGGCACAGTGGTTCAGCCATTTCCTTTGGCATGGCAAGGGAAAAATCAGATTATTCCATACTCTTTCAGTCGCTTTGGTCACTTGAAGTATCTTGATTTCATGGACCTGAAGCACCCACCACGTCACCTGAAATGCTGCACACAGATGCAGCGGTCAGAGGTGTCCATGGGTCATTGCGAATCACCTCTGTCACTAACCAGTCCCTAACACAGGCAGCAGGTAAGTCCTTGGAACTGGAGGAACTTGCACCATGAACCACTGCATATTTTTTTGTGCAGTGATAACAATAAAAAGGTCCTTCAATTCTGCATCAAAGTAGCTATTTGTGGGGTTTTGACCAGAAATTGCATTTATCACAAATGTTTCACTGATGCTTGATATTTATTTGCACCATTGCAACCTTCACCCTGAAGTCTCACTCCCAAGGGCGGGAGAGCTGCAGTTCCCCACGCTGGCCTTGTTTTGAGAGAGGACATCACTGCCCTCATACCCTTTTTTTTCCTTCCTTTTTTTTACATTTAAAAGACACTTACTTGGGAGTTTTGACATCAATGTGATTGAAGTCACCGAGGATGTTGTCCTCATTTACACTCTTGGCACAGGGCAATAAGAAACAGAGAGAAGAGACTTCTCTAGGCCAAAGAAGTTTTCTTAACTGCATCCTGAAAGCATCCCTGCAGGCTCCCATTTGTGTCTGCAGCAAGCAAAAGTCTACACGAATGCAGCCAGCAGACCTGCATTTCTCAAAGGTGGTGTCTCCTGCAGGGAATTGCAGCCGGCCCTTGGGCCCCAGCAAATTTTGACTGCATCAGAGAGAAGGCCCAAGGAGCTCTTCACCTCCCCTCGAAACTTCTGCTGAGACTCTGTTTCAGAGCAGCAGCATCACTCCCTCTGCTCATGCAGCTTCTCTAGCCTGCATTTTGCACAGCGAGAGGCAAGGACTATTTCCCAGTGCTGGGTGTGAAACCCCGGGGGCTATGAGATCATTTTCGATGTAAATGTGACCTCATCACGACTGCTCACATTAAGGATCACTGTACTTTGCAAGTCATCCTAATAAATTCACTTATCTGCCTGAGGAGGAGAGAGTCATACATCCTGAAGAGCGGCCACAAATCTGGTCTTTGACATCTGCCTTCGCAGAGTCCGGGAAAATCCTTCTACCCGTCGCGTGTGCTCGGCCGTGGCACTCAATGTCGCGAGATAATTTTAGACAGAGACTATTAGAAGTAGCTAAGGAACTAATCTACGTGAACTAAGCCATGTATATTAAAGCAATGCCCAGATCAGGCTATAAACCAAAATGTCAGAAACCACTTCTTGGAAGTAGCTGTTCCTTGATTTATGAGGACAGGAACGTATCTCTTGCCAACTGGAGCTGGATGGTGACTTCTCCATTGCTGTGGGAAATGGGGCTTTTCATGGGATTTGTGTTGCCTTCTCCAGCACCAGCTGTGTGAGCAGGGGACCCCCTTTCCTAGGTCAGGTTGGCATCCCCGGGATACTGCTGACCCACCGGCGGTGACTATCCGATCTTGATTTCTGGCAACTGAATAATTCAAAAGCAATTTATCTGCATTTTCAGGCGTGTTCAGGGCAGTCGCTCCACAATTATTTATAGCTCACATCCTATGGTATCGGGGCAGACCCACTCCCTGTTCCACTTATTTGATTGATGAGTCTCAAAATCTCAAAAGAATCATTCCAGAGACAAATAGTCATGCATTAGGAAAAAAAAAAAAAAGATCAATGCAAACATCGTTTGTTATTTGCCATTCACTATTTTATCTAATTTTACTTTTACAGGCATCCAGTCAGATTCCAGTTACACTACCGTATTTTGGGGACCGGTTAGGTACTGTACGCTCTGAACAATTCATAACTGACTGACTGGAGGAAAATCTGTTTCCAGGCATTTTCAGGTGAAAATTTATCAGAGAACAGAATCCTATGAATCAGCATTAAGTAATGAACAGTGAAAAGGGGCAAATATATCAGACCTGCTGTGCATGAAAAGTAATTGCCAACACCAGCATCAGCCAAGTTTTAACCACTTTTAACCAGTTTTTTGATCCAGACCTTGGAGAAAATAATGGGAGTCTTTCTTTCGATGTCTCTATTCCTGGATCAGGCTCTTTTTACTGCAAAGTTTTCCTCTCCAGCACAACTTGGCATGCAGCGTATGTTCTCCACAAAGCGCTTAAAAGGGAAGGTAATTCAGCTGTTTTACTTTCCTGCCTGGTGGGAGCTCTGCTCAGCGCTCAGAAATGTATGCAAGTGTGTGACTAATGTACAGCAAAAAGACTCAGGATGGAGCCACTTTATTCATTGTTTGTTATTGTTCTTTGTTGCTCAGTGTTTTGTAAATCCCCCCGGTTATGGAGACATTTTTATTAGAGAATACATTTTTGAAAATGGGGTTCCGCAAAAATGAAATTTCAGAGGTGTGTGTCTCAGCATTGATTTTTCTATTTGTAATAACACACTATAGCATATCTTGTTTTATATCAAGAGGATAAAATGTCCCTAACACAGTGATCTCCATTCTGTGGTAATGGATAAAGCCTGTTTATGAGATGTCATTTATTCCACAATAGACAGTAAATAAAAGCCATTTCAAGCTTCGGTTAAATCAAAGCTTGTTCGGGATTTCAGCAGATTTGCAAATTACCTTTGGGACCATTTTCAGTTTCAGTTGTTTTCCCACATGCTATCCATGTTTTACTATAAATACTACTTCTTGCTCGCTCGCTCTCTGTCTCACACCAAACCCTTGGATTGTGGAGTGATTTGTAAAGACAAGCAGATAAAGTAAATACACAGTACTGTATTAAAATTTTTTTCCCATCAATGTAACAGAAATAAAACTACAAGCTTTGATAGCAGACTGAAAGCCAAAGAAGAGGACCCTGGACACAGATCTCTGGAAAGTCCAGAGATCTTTGTGAGATGTTACAAAGGCACCAAAAGAAACACAGCAGAAACACAGGTTTTGTCCAAAAAATATCTGCTGAAAACTGCCTCAAATCAGCCACTTTGGTTTTGGCATTTACTACTGATATTGGACATAGTCATAAGAGGGTGCTGGGACCACACGTCCCTTTCTTCCTCTGCTTTGTAGATGGAAGAGTTAACATCAGCATGCAAACAACGAAGGGTCCCTGGCCTCTGGACTCAGAAACTACCTCACTGGCCTGAAGTCATCACCCCAAAAAATAGAATTTAATCAGAATATCACATATATGCTACTTTATGAACACTGAGACAAGGACAACAAGGGTTTTAATACACAGTGAAGCAATTTTGGTAATTTTGGGGGGCGTTCTGCTTTCCTAAGAAAAATGGTCTACCTGTGAAGAAATGCAGTTTTGGGTCAACCAAAACTTTTTGGAAATTCAGAGTCAATGTAGTGCTCTCACCTAATTGGAAAGAATCAAAATGGTTCACACCACAGCGTTGAAACAAAAAGGCATCGTCTGTTCTCTGGTAGGTTCACAGTGGGTATAAATGAGCATATAGGAGGACAGATGACTTACAGCCTGTTAGTTAGGGTATGGATCTCTTGGCTTCAGATGCCATCTCTACCTATATTTTTACTTTGCTTTTGTTAGAAAATCTTCCAAAGGAGAGAAATATTTTGTTTGAGTCTTTGACATGTCCCATCTGCACCTAAAAACCTATCATTTCCAAGCCACTGAATACTCTGAAACATTCAGGATAGGATTTATACTCCCATAAATTAATTCTTTCCTTGTAGTAGTTCAGTCAAAAATCAGTTATTCACAAAAATATCTCTATGAATTATTTTGTTCCTTGAAGCTATTTCTTGTTAGTGATTCCTGCATTCGTTTTATGGTCGCCTTTTAAAATCGTTGTGGCTGTCAGTAAAGGGACAAGTGACACTATTTTACTCAACAACAGTTTTCGGAGGCAAAAAGACTGAACACAGGTAGGTACCAGGCAAGCCCTATTTAAGACCTCAGCTGGACAGTGGCACCGATTTCAGCTCTGCCCACTTCCAGCTGCTGAAATTTGGAGCCACAGTCTTTACTGTAGACCTTAGAGACCTCTGAGGTGGTCCTCAGAGATGCCCATCCTTGAACAACATTTAATCCAAACATGTTAGAATCGCATTCAGAGGGACAAACCTATTTTCACCTCTGTAACCACTAGAGAAACCATATTCCCACAGGAAAGCAAACCAGATTCCCTTCTAGCTCATATCCTATCTAGAAAGAGTCACATAAAACCATTAACTCAAGTAACTCCACCTTGGAAAGATAACTCAGACCCACCACTCTATATGAGATGATGTGAATGCCATTTTGTGGGTGAGGAAAGCAAGAAAAAGGAGCTCCCATCCTCCCTGTAGGACACAGGATTGCAGGATCAGCAATTAGACAGCCAGTTTTAATACCTGTAAATGGTTCGGTATTTTTAAAAGTGGCCCTGTATTGTCCTAACAGTTGCCCTCTGTGTCTTGGGTGCCTTTAATCCAGAAACTCCAAGAGGGAAGAGCTGAATTGATGACCACAAAAAAGGTAAACAAGGTCTTTAGGCTAATTAGAACCATATTTCAAAGCATTTTCCCAGTTTCTGGATTTGAAGAAGCACGGTGTTCTGTGTTTTAACAGGACTTTGACCAAAATTCATGGGGAACAGGCAGGAAAATTGATTTCAAAGGCCTTCCTTTGGTGATACTCAGGAAGAGTCTTTGAAATCCTCATGATGATACATGCTTATATTATAGACTCTGAAACACAGTAGTAAACTGGTAGGGAACCAGGCAAGTTTCCAATGGAAAACCTTCTTGTGTTTCAGTGGAATTTCACTGAAAATGAACTTGTACTCTGAGAAATGTTTCTGTTCAGAAGAATTAGGGATTTTTTTTAATCGTTGCTGGAAAATTTCCAGACCCCTTCTGACGGGGATAGCTTTGAGTAGAATCCTTCTGATAGTCCCCGAACCGGTGCTTTTTGAGAGGTTTCAAATTTTCACCAGAATCCTAATTTTCATTCTATTTCCGAACAAACCCACTTTGAAGTGCTGTAACAACCCAGCTGATGGAAAGCGCAAGGCTCACACAGCTCCAACGGCCAATGTCACTTGAAACATCTCTGTACTTGTGCAACCTTTAATGTACAAGTGGCTTCCACGGGACCACTGATGTTCCCAAAATTATATCACTTACCTGTTTTGCTGGAGCAGGACCCAGGCCAGGGTCTCTCTGCCTCAAAGGAGTCATGTGTTTCCAGTAGACAACTGCCAGATATTCATGGAAATGTTTGCAGTGTCCCCCAAGAACGTTGGAGCGAATGGTTGCTCTACCTAGATGTTGGGCCAAGAACAGTTTTCTGACCATCAGTTACTCTTTTCTAATATTTTAAAGATGTCAGTTGTCCAGTCAGGAAGTATATGTGACACTGAGTGACCTGGGTAGCTGCTCACACAAAGAGCTATTATTTCATAGAGAACTCATTAAAAAAAATTGATCATTTGATCTCTTAATATTTCTAACAAAAGTTTTTATATTGCAGAAGGTAACTAGGTATAGCAGATATCTACATTCTGCATTACATGAGGATTACACTAGCTCTCAGTGTTGCTCTGATACAGAGAAGCACTCTGGAGAAAGATTAAAAAAAGCAGTTCTGGATATGGCACCAGCATACTGAATGTAGGACTTCCATTTCTTTACAGTTTTGCCTGAAAGTACCGTTACAGTTAAAGCTGTGTCAGCACTTTCATTAGAAACCCAGTTTTGATTTATAACACCGGCTGCAAAAAAATTTGCTGCTGGCTGAAATTCAGTGTAAGGTCTCTGGCCAGGGGAAACGTTTTAAACATTTTTTGAAAGCTTGTTTGAAACAAGTTCTATTATACCGACGTTACACAGAAGATTTCCTTAGATTTTGCTAGATGAAACTGGATTTTTTTTTTTTAAATGAACAGAAACAAAGGAGTATTTTGAGAGATCACCTTTTTTTTAGGTTATATCTTTAGACATTTAAAAGTATTCCCTTAGAAATTTGTTTTTTCTACCAGAAACCCTAGCATTTACATTAAGAAGTACCACCAGAACTAACAAACATTTAAAGAACATCGTCAGCGAACACAGGTTTTGGTGTAAGTGTTCCCAGCCCGTTACACCACACTCTGTTAGGTTCATGTGCATTTAAAGCACTTTATGAAACTGCGCTCAGCGACTCTGCTATTCCTACTTTATTAGCCGGGCATTAGCAAACCCTAGCAGCATCCGTGGTACACACTGTTATTTAGATTAATTTAGCGCTGGCGAGTGGTGTCAGGCTGACAGCGGTGGGGATGAGAGACTATTCATCACCTGGACGGTTGCGACACAGCAGCTCCCTCTTCCCACAGCCACTGCCTGGAGGTACCACCCTCAGCAACAAGAGTGTAACTCAACCCCGTGCCCACCCAGCCCCTCGGCGAGGGATACCGGCGTGGACAGCAATTAAACTATTCCTGTTGCAGATGGTCACCAGAACCCCCCCCAGAAATGACCGCTGGGAAGTCCTGCAGGCTTCCGATAGAGCAGTGACAGAGCCAGCGTTGACCCTGAAGTAGAAGTCACCGTAACCTACTGCATCTTCTGCTATCGATCCGTGCAATCCCTGCTGGTGGGGGTTCGGTACTAGGAATGTCCCGCTGCCTATGGAATTATTTAAGTTACGCTCTGGCATTATTCTCTAACCAAAAAGATCTGTCCATATTTCAGATACCTGCTTTCCAAAACAGCCTTCATCTGAGTGACCTAACGGTGCATACAACAGAGGCTGTAGAGGATGTGAGATTTTGGGATTAAGTCTGTTTCTTCCTGCCTCATCCAGTCATTTTCCCCATGCTGACCCTCCAAAGCAACGAAAACATCATCTAGCACAAAGGGAAATCCTGTCTGGTGCACACCTATGTGATTGTATTTGAAAATTTAATGATAAATAGTACATGGCAAATTAAAGAGTGGGGACATCCCCAGGCATGGGAACTTGGTCACTACACTTCAGACTGTCAGAACGGATCTTGGCCTTGTTTTGGCCAAGCAACTAGTCCTCAGCCAATTCCAGGCATGACTTGAGACTTAGGGTGGTCCAGAGATCCCTCCGAGCAAGCATTTCGGACAGGGCAGCCCTGCTTTGGATGATGAAATCAAGAGCATGGATGCAGGCTGCAGTGCCAGCAGAGCCCCGACCATGTTTAACTAATTATATGGTCATTTATTAAATACCGGGGACTCTGGATTAAGAAATATGAGCATGTTGCAACGTCCAGTAGATTCTGGCACCTGACACACCGCAGAAGAAGATGAACCTACCCTGGGGCAAATAGCTTCATGTTATTATCTAGACTACAATTTGTGGGATATAGGTGCTATATCTTACTGGGAGTATATACTGCATCTGGCACAAGGGCATGCTAATCTCATCTGGAAACCAGAGATGTTATAACAGCATAGAAGTAAATTAGCAGAATCTGACAAAATATTTCTTGCAAAAGCTACAGAATAAGTGTAAATACTCTTGAAGATGCAATGACAAGTTTACTGTTCCTGTCTCCCAATGTTCCCCACTCAAGTCAAGGTGCAGAAAATGCACAAAAATTCAGAGGAGAAGATAAAGAGGTAAATTTGAGCCCACTGCCCTCAGGGTGCCTGGGGGTCCCATGGGGCAGGGGAAGGTGCTGGGAGCCCCGGGGGAGCTCTGGGTGCCCCGCAGATGGTGAGCTGGGTCCTGCTGAGGCTGAGGGCATCTGGCTCTGGGACCAAGGCGTGAGGATGACTGGAGCAGCCGCTCCGTAAGGCGTGGGGAGACAGCAACCCTCTCCTCTTCCCTGTACAAACACCCCACTGCCCATCCCCACAGCCAGGCACAGCCGAGGGGTCCAGGGCTGCCCCGCCACGCACAGGCAAACAAAACACGTCCAAATTCCCCAGCACAGTTGTACTATTGGGGCCTTTTTAATGCCACAGCTCATGTAAATAAAATCCTTTTACTGTGAATCTTAATTAAGGGAATGATTGTTTCTGGCCATCACTTGAAAGGCAAATGTTTTAATTGGTTCTGATGTCTTTTCCTGCGAAAGCTTTTTTTCCCAGAAGCCATATATCCCAGGGAGATGGCTTTCCCTTGCTGCCTGTCCTGTAAGGATCCAGCAGCGGCGGGGAGAGGAGCCGGTTTAAGGGGTTATCGAGTGAAACACGCACATAAGTTAAAGAGCAGGAGCCGTTTAAGATCCCGAAGTGTCATTAGCAGTAACATGTCACATAAAATGAGGTGTAGATTTCCATTTTCATTTGAACTTCAGGTGTTTAGTAATCCAGAAGCTTTATTTAAGGACTGACCTTTAACCTGGCCTGTCATTCCAATTGCAAGGAGTTGATGGCCACTGGGAATCAATGGGCAGCATGAAGGTCACTTCCTAGAAAAACTGTGGCTATCAATGTGTCAGTTCCAATGAAGTATTATAACAAAGCAGGCGAAGAGCCTATCTGGGTCTACAAAGCACCAGCTCGCTCTCAGGCTGCCTCTCTCCCCGTCTTCAGCTATTTTCTAAAGACAAATAGAAATAAGCTGCTATTTAACGATATGTGTTTCTGAAGGCATGTGGCATTTTCAGTTCTGTGAGTGGCACAAGGAGGGGTGGTACGAAATTCAGCACTCACTGATGCGGACGCCAGCAGAAATCCCCTTATTCCTCCACAGCAAGGACTGCAGCAGAGTCCATCGTAGAGCCACTGGTCCAGTGAGACCTGGGCAACCCCTTCTGGCATGGCCATGCAACGCCGTGGCCATGCAACAGTTTCCTTCTTGGTGGCATCCAGGATTGAACTCAAATCTCCGGGTGGGATCTGGCTGTTTGCAGCATCTCCAGGGTGGACATGAAGACCACCCTTGTGCACGAGGAGAGGAAGAAGCACGGTGAGAATTGCCAGGGGAGCACACGTGCGCACGGGGACAGGGCAGGAGAAGAAGCGTCTTGGGATGGTGTTCGGGTCACATTGAGCTCAGCACTCTTCCCTGGGCCTGAAGAGGAAAAAAACACATCAAAGTTATGGTCAGCCTGACCTGATAACACTGCTGTGATTAAAATGCACATTTACTGAAACAAGGGTTTGCTTTGGAGGTTGGCACAGAGGTTCACATTTGTGTCCTGGCCAAAGTCTGTGATGTCTGCACAGTGGATCCTGTTTGTAATCATGTAAAAACTGGGTTATTTTGATTTCTACTGAAATTTAAGAACTTTAAGCTTTTAGGAGTAGATCCCTGAGGTAAGTCAGACCCCAACTCCTGTTGCGTGCAATAGGCATTGGATGGCCACCACCTCTAGGGCCTGGGGAAGAGGGGGGACTAACTCTATATATCATGAAGCTCAAGTGAGGTCCCACCATGAGAGCTGGTAAACCAAATCCCAGCCAAGGGACAAGATAGCAGCCAGGAGCTCATGGGATGGACACTGCAGGTTGCCCCAGGCACACACACCCTCCTGCCCCATCCCAGTGCCGCGTGGAAGGGAGATGTAGCCCCTCTCTACCTGCTGACTGCTCCTGGATGGGTGAAGGTTTTGACTTGTAGGGTCAAGGATGAGCATCAGCGTTAGTCAAAACCTCTCAAAAGTCTGCAACGTCTTTGTGCTGGGTTTTCAGCCTGCACCTCTCTTCAGCAATCTGTCTCCAGGGGCTGGGAAATTCGCCTAAAGGAAAATTCCTTGAAAAGTCTTTTGAAAGACCTTTAAAATCATTAATAATTACAGTAATTTATTATCAGCCTTTTTGTACTCTTACAAAGCTCACAAGATCTTCCCCATCAATTTGTAACAGTTCTGAGGGATAAACCCATTCCCCAGAAATCCTGTAGAATACAATTTTAATTTAAATCTCTTCTCCAGTCACAGGAGCTGGAAAGAAAACATCTTTTTATTGTTGCACTTAGTGTTTTTATATCAAATATCTGTTTAGATCCCTGAGCATGCAGACCCTCTGTGCAAAAGAAATGTGAAGTCTATACCTGTCTGCCATATGGACATGAAACCCTCTGTAAAAGGTCAACTTGACAGAAATTAATGAATCACTGAACAAATTCAAAGTTTCAATTTTGAATTAGAAACCGAGAAACATGACAGAAAAGTACAACCAAAGGTTTGGGTTTCATGTAACAACACGTATATATAAACTGGAACAGGACCAGAGAAGGACTGGCAGAACATTTCCTCCCTGAAGATAATAAACCCTGTACAAAAGTGAAAAAAAAAAACCACACTAATGTCGTAAAGAGGCAGCGCAGTTTGCTAAAAATGTGGTTGATGTAAGGCATTGGTGTCCAGTTTAAATACACAAGTAAAGCAGAGTTCAAATACACATGGAGTCCGTGTGATTTGGGGCCCGATCCTGCAATCCATCAGCCTCTAAGTATTTCAGTCACTGAAGAAAGGTATAGAGTCTCTTTAGGAATTTAAATAGGTGAGTCAGACCATGTATGGAGATAATCTGCCAGGATATTATTTATTATTCACAACATTTTATCTTAAACTCCTTTATTTCCTCTTATTTCCACTCTTTGTATCCTGTTAATAAGGAAAAGAAAAAATATTTATCATGCAAAGGGGCTGTTTTAAAGCTTTCTACACATACCTATCTGACTGCTAGTTATAAATGATGGCGTTTAATATTAAACGCCGTATTATTTAAATGGGTTATAAAATGCATTTATTCCCATGCCCTGCCCTGCATTTGCAGATTGAAATATTGGATGCTAAACACAAAGGTGAACATATCCTTTTCGCAAACAAACAAAAAAAAGTACAATTCTTACCCTGGTACCAAAATCAAGCTAAATTTAGATTTTGGCTATCCCAAAACAGATCGAGTTTCAGTGGAATTGCATGGAGTGGAGCATGTTCCATACAAGGTCCTGTGCATTTATTTAATTTGCCTGTTTTTCCAGCTCCCATCACGTTAAAGGGTCTAGACTGCCTTCACCTTAGATGTACTTTGCCTAATTTACACGGTGACAGTTTTCTCTGTGCACACGACAATAACAAAACCACTAACTATAGAGCAAATAAACCATACGGGAGGGCAAAGTCCTGTGTGCTGAGGATCAAGATGATCCGGGCTGGTTATTGTTATGATTTTTTTTTTTTTTTTCCTTTCGGAGCTGGAGATCCCCTAGCAAAGACCTGGAAGCAGCCTGAGTTTCCATGCAATAAAGCAGCAGTGAGAAAAGCTCAGAGTAATTAAGTGGCTGACGCACAGAAGAAGCCGTTACAAAGATTTGACTAAATTGCCCATTCATTAGTAGCGCGGCATGGAAGGAGAATTACAAATAGACAATAGAGCCTGCAGTAATTCAATCTAACCTTGTACTTACAGAAAACAATGAGATAATGAACAGAAAAATTACCAGGCACATATTGCATTTTGTTGAAGGGAAGAAGAGGCGGGGGGGGGGATTGGGATTGGGGGGATGGAGGGATGGAAGTGGGGGGTGCTGGCGAGAGCGGCCTGGCACATGTAACGCTAATGGCATCGCTCAAGCTGAGCAAACGTTTCTCCAACACAATCATAGTTCTCAGTCTAAGGGCCTCTGGGGAGCTGAGATGAGGCTAGATCGTGAACAAAAAAATGTAATTTATAAGGCGTCTGTGGACTGGAATTTATCATCGGATCCGCTCGCCGCCGCTCAATTGATATGTAGTTGATTTCAAACAACACCCCCCAGGCGCCCACAGGGAACATTTTTTAGATTTTACGCTTGGATATATCTGTTTAAC
>NW_009233761.1:111413-126593 GCF_000690835.1 Fulmarus glacialis | reverse complement strand
GCGTTAGGGCTTTGCTGGGGGTATGGGGAGGGAGAAAGCAGAGACAGAGGCTGAGCTTGGGGTGTATTTTGCAGGGAAGACATGGATGAATCGTTCATTCAATTTTTAAGCCTACGTTGGAACTCCCCACTGGTCTTTTTTGCATTTGCTTCCCCAGGCGAGCATCGTGTGGGACCTGTCCCCTGGAGCAGATGTTGGGGCTGGTGGCTCTGGGAGGGGGCGGTGGGGTGAGGTGACCCTGGGGTGGGGGTTCAATGTGATGGGAGGTTTGCAAAGCACAGCAAAGAGTGTACATAGTGTCCCTTGCCTCGACGGCCAGATGTCCCAGCGTCACGCTCCTGCTCATTCCTGAGGTGTTCCTGAGGTCCTCCTGGCACCAGGGAGAGGAACTGGAGTGCATCGGCGGGAGCACGGAGAAGAAAAGTTATCATCCCTGTATTTCAGTGCCACCAGAGATTCAAAAACAGCATCCTCATTGTATAAGGGATCTCATTGCCTGAGTTAATAAAGTGCTGCTACTTCCCATCTTGCAAGAGAACTTGTGAAATTCCCACAGATGAATTTTACTATGAATAACAAGAAATCTCCCCTGACCAAGACAGTTCATATAATAAGTTTCTGTTGCATTTAATCTCCAAGGGAGGAAAACCAATGCTGACCTTAAACTATTTCTTGCAATTCCCTTCCAGCATTGCTTGGAAGCTCTGGACTCAAGCCCTCCATGGTGCCAGGTGCTGTATAGACACACAGCCTGGAGGTGACCCGCCCCACAGAGCTCATAGGGAAACCAAAAAAAAAGGAATTTTAAGAAAAGTAGTTTTTTTGGAGGTGTCAGTGAAAGTTATGTTGTGCCACACCACAAGAAGTTCACAGCAGTATGTTACCTTCTTCAGGATGCTCATTAACCAATATTCAAAATTAGTACCTCAATAAGCTAAAGAACCGGTGTCAGCTGGAGATGGCATTTGGCTGCTCTTCTGGGATAATTACTGAGCTCGGAAGACCCTCTCCAGGGGCCACAGGCCACGTGTGAATTAAACAGCTGAGGTGTTACTGCTGTTATGGGGCAGGTCTCCCCACTGATGTCCTCTTCTTGTATACCACCAATACAGATCAAAGCCATGTCACCTGTGGAGAGGTTTTGGGGGTGCCCTGGTGATGACTGGGAACTGCTGCCTGGTAAGGGACGGTGCAAGGGCTGGATGTCCACCAGGGGTGAGAAGCGGTTGGAGGAATCAGAGGTGATGCAGGGTAGGAAAGAGCTGGGATGGGAGGATGTGGGACCTGGTGGGGGCAGATCCACCAGCTGTCCAACATGGACTCACCTATAGCACAGGAACAGATCCACCAAGCAGCTCAGCAGTGCCCAGCCACCGGTCAGTCTGCCTGTTAGGCATGACCCAAGTGCAGTAAAACAAAAGATCCTTAGACAAAAAAATTCCTTTTTGAAAGGCTACAGAATAAACACTAAAGCCCAAATCCACGAAGTCAGTATCTTGTCCATATGCATTTATTTCCTGCTTACTTCTTCTGGTTTCCTTCATGGCACCAGTTGACTTCAAGAGGGCTCTGCCATTTTCACCAGGCAGTGAAGATGGAAAATGGGTCTTCCTGATCCATGGAAAGGAATGGGCCATGTTGGATCAACCGCAAAAATTCTTTCAAATAATCAAAACTAAGAATTGCTGCATGGCTCCTTACTACTGGTTGTAAATGACAGCAATCTCACCTAAGCACTTTCTCACCTAAGATGTTTCCACCGCACTCCTTGAAACGTATTTTACAAAATATTTTCTGACTTATATAAAATCTTTCCCTCCATATTGAAAAGCGTGCGAAAGGGAAATGCCGACGTATTGCAGCGCAAGAGCTCTCTACAACCGATGGCTGCGGAGGCAATTAATATTCTCTCGCTACACAAAGGCTTACTAATATTAAAGACAGGATCTGAAGGATTGTGGTTAGAGCTGCATAAAATAGTTTGGAATAAACATTACCCATGGCAAATATCATGTAACTTAATGAGCCAGACATGAGCTTTCAGTAGGAAAAGCAAAAAAACCAACGTATTAAGCTTAGAAACGCTGCCTTGGGTTTGCACACTATCCATGTGTGTGTGTCTCCATCTGAGTCTTTCTCTGATACATTTTTATTGTATTTTTTTGTTTCATCCAAAATTAATAACAAGATAGAAATCTCCAAGATTACCCCGTCTTTACAAATTACATGAGCACAAGCAGGCTGAGGGCAGAGACCTTCTGAATGTGGGAAGGCTGAAATTCATATCTTAGAGGACCTCAAGAGAGCCAACATGAGAAACCTTACAAATTCCTCCAAATACAGAAAACCTTTTAGCTGAGTTCATTCCCTCTTAGATACCAAAGACTGTCAATCACAGGACACAAATCCACAAACCACCACATTTCATCAGTTCTGGTACCAGTGAGATAGCTGCTGTTAATCACCTTCAGAAGACACAGGAGAACAACTCAACTCTAACCAGAAAGATTTCAGATCTAAAGAGGAGGAAAGCCCAAACTCACCGGTGATGAAGAAGCAGTTGTTATGGTTTCAAATGTTCATATTTAATGTGTTGAAAGTTTTGCGCTAAAATCGTGGTCCCCAAACCCACGAAAACCACTTTGGACAATGCAAGGCAACCATCTGCAGACATGCAGTGCTAGAGCTTGCGAGCTGACGTGGGGCGCTGGGATGTTGGGGTACCTCTGTTACATCTCTTACTGGTGATGGGACACAAGCAGATCTGGCAGGACATGTATGCTCTTGGTTTTGTTCTCACTAATGACTTGCACTGATTTTTTGGGCAGCAGGCCTAAAAAGGAAGCTTAGCCCTTACCCTGGACAACGAAAATCAGATCTGAATGTGGGTAACCACGTTGGCCCAAGTCTACTAACCTTTATCAGAGGATCGCTGGGATGTCCTGTACCAGTTCCTGCCTGTGGTGCCCAGTCAGGACCAGACCCTTTCACCACCAGATTTCAGCTGTGGGATCAGAGTGGACATGGTTTAGTGGTGGAATTGGCAGTGTCAGGTTAACGGTTGGACTCGATGATCTTAAGGGTCTTTCCCAACCTAAACAATTCTATGATTCTATGACTTCAGCAAATTTTTTAGTGCACGGTACAATGCCTTTGCTACGAACATCACCTGAGTTGAGGTTCAGATCACCTCTCCCCACTGACCCTGATTTGCAGTTAGGAGATAAAACGGCTTTTGTTATGACTTTCCCCTCTAAGTGAAGTAAATGGAAGCGCAGCTTATGTCAGCCATGGCATGCCAGCAGCGCAACTATTTTCACCGTGGCAAAATGCCTTTTTTCTTTCCTCCTGGATTGCGCAGTTCCTTTGACAAGGAAGGGTAAAGACCCTCAAGGGTTCTCAGAGAACATCAATATGTTTTGTATTTAATGTGCTGGCTCGGATACAGCAAATTAAGGAGAGTGGGCCCGGTACAAGATAATGCAGCCTGCAGTTCCTCACTCCCTAGCTGAGTGGTATACACTGAAAATGATACTCCAGTGTGGAGAAATACTGCACATTACATCCCCCTGCAGTAACAGAAGAGACATTAGGCAAAGCCCTGACTCTTAATGGTACACATCAGGAAAACATCTGAGCTTGGGCCTTCAATCACAAACGCTGCAGGATTTAAAAATGAATAAACTTCACATTGTGATTCTCTTATTTATCCTTTATGCAAATTGTCCCTGGGAGGACACATTATGTTCGCTGCATGGCACGGCGCAGACCCACATTAAAGCGCGGAGGGCCACTCTTATGTAATGCGCAATCCTCCCGGCCCCTTCGTGCGGTGTGTGGTGCAAAAAGAAACAAACACACAAACAAAAAAACAAGCCTCAGCCCCCAAACCTAGAAATATATTCCCCATTGACTGCTGAAAATATCCCAATATTAAGCAAAGAAGCGGCGCAGGAAAATCCCGCTCTCTTTTCCTGGTTATCGGTCTGTGACAGAAGGAGATGGCAAGACTGGAAAAATCTCTTTGTAAATTAAAAAAAACAGGAGAAGCAAATATTCTAAAATCTCTACAAGGTAGCAGAGAATTTTGTTTAGACAAATATAATGCATTAATTCACATGGTCACAACCCCTTAAAGCCAGCCCATTAGCTAACCTTTCTGTTATTAGCTCCCTCTTCTCCATGGGACAGAGACACAATAGCGTCGATCGACATTATTTTTCCTGGGCAAAATCTCTTGCCCCTTTCAAGCTTTTCATTATTAGCACAAATCTTCCACGGTGTCCTTGAAAGCATTCGCAAGATGACTGGATGGCAGAGAAGCAAACAACCCTACACGTGAAAAAGGAACGGAGAGAGAGTTCAGGGACTTGGCCACAAAATTAACTGCTTCAAAAGACACGGGGAAGACCTGTTAAGTAGAGCTCCAAGGGCATGCTACCAGGTGGGTCAAAACACCATAGTCACAAATCCATCCTCTTTAACATTATCTGAGCAATTTCCTAATATGCCTCCTGCCTACCCAGGCTACAGCAGAGCAAGCGAGGGGTCTTGCGTTTAAAGTCGTCTCTGTGCTGTGTAATTATGGCTGGCAAATAATCCAGGCTGAACAAACCTGTCGTGTCAATAATATACGCCGGTTATAATCTATGCCTCTGTAAGAGCTTCTTCTGAATGCAAGGATCTCATTCAACCCCTTCTTCTCCATCCAACTTGCACCCCAAGTAGATGCTTGGGGGGAAAGGGTGTATGATGTAGATGGCAAGCAAAGGGCATGGGTATTGTGTCCCACCTCTGTGCGTGGGGACTTTTGCTGCTGGTCAGACCGTAGGGCACGTGTGTCTCTTGGACACACTCTTCCTCTTGTTCTCAGCCTCTTTTGTCGTGTTGCCAGCAGTAAAAACTAGTATCTAAGGCCAAATCGTTGTATCCTGTATGATAAATGAGAGTGAATACCAGAAGTGGTGGGGGTCTCCTCCCGACCTGTCCATGTACCCCCATTTTGATCTTCCTTCATTACTAACAGCAAGAGCTGCCAACTGGATGGAGATGAAGCCCGTCCCCAGCTACACATATGCTTCCCTGAAATCACTGCCCTCTGTCATTTCATCGCCTTTACAGGTCCACCAGCATTGCTCTCAGAAGTGAGAGCCTTTTCTGCAACCCTCCACTGCAAATTTAGAAAGTACATATTTGTCATTTAGTTAGTGGAAAATAGGATATTTATGTTTGGACAACCAGGAATCTGGATAGTGAAAAATCAACCAAGTAAGGAGATGCTGTGGTTCAACATGTGGTCTTCCAAAAAAACCTCCTCTGCTCTTTGATGAGACTGCTTGATGGGTTGATGAAGGTTAATTGCAGAGATTAGCTGAGAGTTTAGCAAAATATTTGACTTTTCAGTACAACACTGGTTAAACAAGCTGTGCCATAAGCAGCCTAGAAACCCGTTTCTGGAATCCTGCTTCCTGGGATTAGGATATTGCTAATTTTGCTCTTCTGCATAGATTCTTTGGAGCATTTTCAGCTCTACTTAAATATTTTAACAAAGCTTGTAGGAAACCAGTGGCTGAAGGTGAGCAAGAGATTCAAAAGCTTTTATAGCAGGATAAGTGGTACATTTGCAAAAGTCTCATTTCCTTAGGAATCCAGGCTAAAAACATCACAGAACATTAATAGATCCAATCCAACAAATAGAAAAATATTTCTGATGTATCTCAGAACTACATCTGGTTGGGGACTGGAACCTCAGCTAGACAGACCCTTTGTCTAAGCCAGTATGGCCACTCTTAGATTATGGAAAATAATGTAAAAGTCTTAATCTTGCAGATAGCAGCAAACTGGGAGGCATTGCAAAGACGGAATGAAAAGGGCTACCAGATTCTGCTCTTGCCTGGTACGGCATTTGCTGTTGCCTGTTGCGAAAAGAAAGGTGGTCAGAAATATAAATGGCTAAAGAGAAAACAAAATTAAGGATAAATTGCCAGGAGAAATATAGAAGAGCAGAGACTAGACTGTATCTTTGCCAATCATTACCTGCCATCAGGTTAAAGAAAAAATACGGCATCCTTTCACAGTAATATTTTTAACGATGTTGTTTAAGGAAATGAGGCTGGTGATAACTTCTGAAGCTGTTAAACAGTTTCAACCAAATATGACAGAAGGTTAACAATCACAAATATATCACATATATCAAATATATTAAGTAAGTTCTTGCAAATTTTCTAGGGAAAAAAAATAACCAGCTAAAAATAAAGAAGGGCACCAAGTTATGTTGTTGTTCTCCTGGAAGAAAGGTCCAAGATGAGCTCAGATGCAGAAGGGAAACATTAGGAATGCAAATTTTGGGAAAACAGGTTTCAGAAGTCCTGCTGCTCAAGAACCAGGGTAAGTGCAACCCAAGAAATCACAAATAAAAATGGAAATATTTCATCAAATGTTGTTTCTAACAGTATGGAGCCTATGCAGCTTCAGAGCTGTTCATATATGATATAAAACCCAACAATATTTGACAGAAGATGAGGGGCTGGTTTTTGAAATTCGCTGAATGGAGAGCGATCTCAAAAAACGTTTCATGGCATTTTTAATTTTTGGATGCTACTCAGAAGTCTGAAGTGACTTAAATCAAAGCAATTCCCCAGCAAGGGCTGGATTCCCTGAACTTGGGCTGTATCGCATACCTGCCCAGCGTGATGTAAATTTTGGAAGTGCAAAGGAGCTGAGTGGTTCCTCAGGCATGACAAATTTTGCGCTCTTCTTCCCGCTTACAGAGCGTTCCTAGGTTACAAGTTTCTCCAGTGTATTTGTGAATCAGAATTAGCTGCCGATGTGTTTTGCACTTTATAATTTAAAAAAAAAAATCCGACTTGTCCTTATTTGTCACGCCTGGCTTCCTTAAATCACACTGGATGCTCAAAGTCTGCCTGAACTCAAGGGGAGACAGATGAGCTCATGGAAGGGAGGTAATTTGCACAGAGCAACCATATTTAGCTCAGGTTGCATAAAAAATCGAAATTTTGGGGAGCTGGGAGAGAGTTCAGAGGAAGCACCACATATATTGAATTAGCCTTAATATGCGTTGATATTTTAAAGATGAAAGGTGGACTCAAACCCATTGACCTGTGAGTTTCCATAGGTCTCTGCTGTGGTGGGAAGCGGTGCAGGAGAAGGCTGCACGTGGTAGACATCAGCATCACCCATCTGGATCTGGCAGACTTGCCCTCCCTCCGCTGGTGGACATTTTTGCTTCACCCAGCTTTCATGGTGCAAAAAGCGTAACTGCTGGCTTTCCTTCGTAGGACTCTTCATAATTTCTTTAGTGATTTTAATCCCCTTTTGGATGTTTTGTATGCCATCCTTTGTTATGGTCTTTTCCCTAGCAAAAATCAAGCATTTTCCATGCTATGGGAGATTTGGTTTTGTCTTAAAAGAGATAAAAGGAAAAACATGGCATCACAACTAAATCCCCGAAACATTTTCAATTCCCATGAGACTTCTGACGTACACTAGCAAGAAAACATAGCTAGGAAATACCATAGATGCTCACTTTTCTGCCGAACAGTCTCCAAACAGCCCAATTCCATAGAGTAGCTCCAGGGCAGCACCTCCTCCTCCAGGGCTACTCTTCTGCTGCTGATACGGACCCGCCTGGGGTCAAGAAGAGCATCCGAGGTGCTGGGAGGATCCCATGAGATGGTTCAGGCACCTGAAGATCTGGTGGCATTTCTGCCCTGACCCACAGGTAGGGTCTTGCCCTGTAAGACGTGGAAAAGATCACTTGCTGCGCAGGGATAAATTTCTTCTCCCGGGTTAGGGTGACTCTGCAGCGCAGTTTTCATTGTATAATCCATAGTAATTGTCTCCCACACCTGAAGGGCCGAAGCAAAGGCTCTTTTACCACTATACATCCCATCAACACATGCCTTCCCAAAGGACAAACCTCTCGCTTGACACCCACAGGTGACAAATCCCTCCTTTAGGGTCCTCTCCAGTCCTTCTCTGGGGACACACAACACAGCATCAGCCGCCGTCCCTCTTTCCTCCAGAGAGCCTGCTGCAGACATGCCCTTTATAGCCTTTCTCCCATTTCCCTGCAAGCTTGGCAGTAGTACGTAGGCTGAGATTAACAAAGAAAACTCACAAGTATTTTTTTTCCCAATAGGAAGTTTGAAAAAATATTTCTTTTCCAAGATTATGGGGGAAAAAATGAGGCTGGCCAAATACGGTGATAAGAACATAGCTGAAATGCAAAAATGCTGAACAGTAAATGTTCTGCAACAGTGTAATCTCGTATTAAAAGTAAATAATGTTTTGGACAAATTTCCAGAAGTCCTATAACCTAGGAGAAAAGTAAGTATGCGTGACATCTCAGTCAGCACCTCCTAAACAAGTATTGACACTAATCACCCCACAGACACCCTTCTCCCATGCCCAGAAAGCTCTCCGAGAGCCTCCAGCCAGAAGGAGATGCAGAAGCAGCCTTGATAGCCGCCCAATGCCAAGCTGTGTCCATAAGAACTTTTATTTTACTTCTGAACGACTTCATGGGCAATACAGTTGCTTGCTCCTAAGTAGATAATAGGAGTAATTTAGCTTGCAGTTAATCCAGTAAAAATTTCCTTGAAAACATCTGGGGAGAAAAGAAAACCTCATTCATTTTTTAAGTGAAACCTAAAATAACCATTTTCCCCCTTTTTTATTTTAATTTCACAAAACCATGTCTTTACTTTGGTTTTGCATCTACGGAGTAGCACCTTCTGCAGTGTCCTCACAAGGATGCGTAAGACAATCTTCTGCCTGTTCCTGGTAGCTTTGCATACTTAAATGACTGAGTTATCTGTCATTTAATTATATCTATATGAGCGAAGTCTTGAGTGCTGGGGAGAAGGTTCAAATGTCACCTGGGTAATGCTGGACCTGAGTCCTGGTGTTTGCAGGGAGGATGATAGGACCTGTGGTGGGTTAAACCCATTCTAAACACACAACATTCCTATGAGTAGTAAATGTGATTTTGGGGGAACACTGGGCACGTCCTCACTGATCCCTTCCTCTGCACCCTCAAGTTCCTACCAAGCCAACAGGAGCTTGTTCCACATCCAGGAGTTTGTATAGTCGGTAATGAAGAGGAAATCCTGCCCTGGCCATGCCGGTGAGACAGGCTGTTCGCTGGTCTCTTGGAGCCAGCGCGGCGCTGCATCCTTGCGAGCAATGCTTTTAGTAGTCAAACATTACAGAGCTCTCTCTGGTCAGCTTTTGATTCCCATTTAAGAACAAGCCACTCTGGCAAATGGTCCTATTGACCCATCCGAATGTTTCACTTACTCCGTCCTGCTTAGATAAAGTCCCAGAAATGTTCTGTGAAGTAATACTTGCATGGTAAATATTTAACAAAGGGAACGCCTCCGGCTTTCCGTGCGCTCTCCATATATTCAAGATGACTGCGATGCTTTATTTTGGGAATGGAAAGTCTGTTCTTCTGCCCATCTCCTTTTCCCATTTCCAACTCCCGTTATGAACTAGCTTGCCCTTCTTATGGGACCATTAATGATTTACTATTGCAGACTGCTGAGTCAAAGCTGGTACGTAGAGGGCTGTAGACGTGAAGGCCAGTCATGCAATTTAGCTATCACCTTTTAGCTAAATGGAGCCTTGTTCTCTTAACAAACTGATTCACAAATGGAGAAGCTGATGCTGCTCCAGTAAAACCATTTCCCATCCTTTTTTGTTTTCGTTTGTTTTATTTTAGTGGAGTAAGAGTGAGTCAGTGGTGCTGGATTCAAGTTTTCTTCAGACTAGATTCTGAAATGCGGTTGTCATTCGCAGCTGAGGCGCGATTATTGTGGGATATAACCAGAAACTCTGAACCTGAGTCAAGCACATGTGTGGACAAGACACTGAATGGGAGATGCTTTAGCAAAGTTATCCAGGCTGAGGGTAACCAGCCGGGCTGCAATAAGTCAAGGTACGAATATAAATCCCACGCTGGTGAGATGTACAAAGTAGGCAAGCGGCAATTCTCTGTACCTTAAGCAAAGGATGCCAAGAAGTCCCCAGGCTGCAGAGCTGACCTAAGAAACAGCTTTCAGCCTCCTAACTTGTCATTATTATGCAAATGTTTGTTTGTTCCATGTTTCAGCTGATAAAACAGTCGGTCATAAAAAAAAGTCAACGAGCCCAAGGAATGAGTAAAACAGGAATTGGGAGGTTGTTATTTTGTTCCATCACCTGTAGGCTGTCTCCAAGCAGCCTGAATTACGAGATAGGTCCCAAGCAAGCACTGGGTGACATCTCTTACCCTGAAAAATGATCCCCTTTTGTTTTGGGTCCCTGCTAAGTATTTTCTCTGCTTGTGGGTATGCTGTTAAGGACATAAAGCAGCAGAAAGAAAGCAGAGAGATACAGAGTTGAGAAGCACTCGGGAATCGGCCTTCTCTGCTCAAAAGCCCACTCTGACACTTGGACTGGTACTTTAATTTGGGGAGAGCCTCTAGACCGCAAGCAGAGCCCCAACAACCAAGAAACCTCATTCTCCAAATCCATTTATCCCTCCCCCTCCACCCACCGTTAGCCAGAGAAGATAGGTTCCGTCTACGTGGTTGACTTGCTAAAGCACCCATGGTGCCTAAACCTGCCGGTATCCGTGATGTACGGACTCACGGACCAGTACGCAAACACACTGGCAGAGAGACCTGGTCCTCGAAGCGAACAGCGCGCTGCGAAGACAAGGCGGATGCGCGGTGGAGCGTGGGATGCTCCAGCCAAGGCAGCAACAACGAAACAGGGTTATTGCCTAATCCCGCGATTAGCACGCGGCTCCAACCAGCGTTGTCCGGCCGCAGCCCGAACCCTCATTTATTTCAAGTTGTTTCAGGCGGGTTGTTGTGTCGGAAAGCTTTCGATTAGATTTCTCCAACCAGCCTGGCGCTCTTATGGGAAACAGTGGGAGATCATTCCATGCATGGGAAAGTGTCTTTGCTCAGGGCAAAATGTGCTGGTTGGTGAACCGAGCTGCATTGCCTTTGTGTCAGGATGATTTGAGGGCAATGTTGAAGCTTTAACAATGCAGAAAATAAATTCATATCTCTCTGTGCGTCTTCCCGTGCACACACTTGTGAAAGGGGGAACTGCCAAACTTGAAACGCAGAGGAGCAGGGGAGGTTTTATACAAAACTTCTGTCGGGGTGGAGAAGCACGATTGCTCTAACCCTCAGAGATGAGGCAGCGAGAATAGGGGATCCCTGTACCGGAGGCCACCATGCACCGGTAGTTTTAACTGAAATGGAAAAAGAAAAAAAAAAATTGGCTTCTTTGTTGGCAGGGAATAAAAATGCACAGCCTGAACCCTGGCTCAGCAGGGGCAGGGGAGGGAGGAGGGCAGCCCTCTGCAAGCGGTGCAGGGGTAACGGCAGGACCAGTCCTCCCCATCCGCCACAGGAGCATCAGAGGGTGCTGTGGTCCCTCAGCTCGGTGGCTTGGTGAGGACCAGCCTTGGGGTGGTCAGCAAGGACCCCGCAAGATCTCCCAATGACTGCTGTTAGGAAACTGCAGTGACTTCTTCATCCACGTCCTCAGCTTCATCGAGAAGTCGCTGAGGCCTACAGTGCAGCCTGCAGCCATTTTGGGGGTGACGGAAATGGGATCAAACTCTTCTTGGCGACTTTTAGTGACCAAAACAAGGCCAGGAAGGAGAGTACAGACCTCACTCTTGTCTTAAAAGACTGGAGAGGGAAGAGGACACTGGTGTGAACACAAGCCATACCGCACCTTTTGCTCGGTGGGCTGGGGAGCAGGTCTGGCCCACTTTACTTACTGGTAAAGATACAGCCATAAACCTCAGTGATGCTAAAATGATTTACACCCTCTGACTATGTGGCCTCTAGCCCTGGGCTCTAAGAAGAAGCTCCTGAGGTACACGGTCAAGTTTTCCTTCCTTCCTTCTTTTTTTTTTTAATTTTTTTTTTTTAAACCTAAAGTGAATATCCTCTGTAATGATTTTTTTTTTTTTTTTTAATATCCTAGTTGAGTAGTAGGGGGAGAAATAGGGGGAGGGGTGCCTGTGTTTTTCCTTCAGTATGAGCTCCTAATTCCCATCCATGCTAATGGGACTGGCATGCATGCATCAAGGGGAGAAGAGACCCCTGAGGGTTCACAAAATATGCAGATGACTGGTTTTTAATGAATGCAAAATGTAAAACAAAAGAAGTATCACAGTCAAGCTGCTCATGCATAATAAAGTCACAGTGAAAAGGGAGCAAATAAATAGAAAAGTCTTCTTGGCTATAACCATCCTTAATATGCAATGGACAATTGGGAACAGCAGGCCTTCCGAAGCCCACATCATCAAATAGCAAATACATTTTGGCAACATGAAACCATCTACGGCAGCATTTCTCAAGCTCCGTCCCACCAAGTTATGGGAAAAATATTCAGGCCTCTCCCGATGTACATTTTTTTAGGGGAAGCAGGGAGGTCTCCCCGAGGAGGCTGGAGAGCTCTGGCAGGATATTACAGCAGGGTGGTGGAGTGGAAGCCTGCAGAGAGGGGTGGATGCTAATTTTGCCTCGTTTGGGAAGGGTTTCACCAGGAGTTCATCGAGGCAGAGCCGTAGACAGAGCAGTCACACTGCGGGGCAGGATGAAGCAAGGGAGTCGTCCCACCAAAGTCAGTGCAATTTGTTCGCTTGCTAATTTGATGACATTCTGGGCAGCAGACTTAATTAGACATAATTTGAGAAGTCCAGCATGGGAAGCTGCTCAGAATGATGCTGCTCCCCCTTCCCCCTCCCCCGAACAAGTTCATCCCCTCCTTGGCATCTCTTTGCACCGCACAAAGCCCATTCCGAAATGGAACTTCATGTCACTGTTGCAGCTGAGCACACACCTCCATGCTAGCGGCGTTATTCAGCCGGGTCCAGAAATCCAGATCGTGCCTCCCCCTGTTTTTGTGCCAGCCTCCCATTGTTGGATCCTTATTTCCCAATTTGACCTGCTTTCTCTGATGGTGCAACCCCAAATACAAAGTCCTGCTCAACCTGAACCCAGCTGGGACAATTCACTCTTCAGTCTGCTTATAGCACCTATATCCAAGCATGGGAACATCCTAGTCTTTGGGCTTAGCTTTGGCTTTTTAGAGGAATGTGAATTTTTTTAAATCCAGGTCCTGACTCAGATGTGACTGCTAGAGGTTCGATACGTTCAGGTCTGCTCTGCGCTTTGCCTTGCCCCTGACTTGAGGGAGTGCATGGCCACCTAAAAAACCTTTTCTCAAGAGCTTCCTAGGGAGCATCAAATGCTCAGATGGAGGGTAACACGACCAAACCCTTCTACAGTAATAGCACTTATCACATAATGAAAGTATCAGTGAAAACACAAGGAAGGCATACCACACCAAAATAAGATACTGCAGAGCTGTACTTAGTAAACCTCAAAATAAAAAATGAAACCTTAAAATAAAACCCCTAATAAAGCAGTTTTCAGCACTTAGAAAAATCAGAGAAATGATAATATCCGTGCTCTGTACCAGGCAACTAGGGGAGAGATTAAAGGGAACACATGTATAAATGTCATTAGCATGCTAGCAGTGATATAAAAAACCCTCCAACTTTTAAAATAAATGAGCTGCTACAAAATAAACTACCTTACGACAAAATGTACGTAGGGGATGTACAAAGTAAATTAAAAAACAGATTAAAGCAACATCTGTATATTAACATCGTCATAAAACAGCATAGTAGTAATAGCAGTGGCGTGCAAAGGTATTATAAAATTATAATCTATCCAAGATGTTATGTCATCTTAATGAAACTGTACAGCCAATACATCTCAAGTATTAGTCCTTTATGGTCCAAAACCACCCTTTGCTGCAGCTATGCAGAACCAGGCCAACCTCAGTCCTGGTGCAAGGGGCATGCACAAGTGCTCGTGGGTTTGCACAA
This sequence comes from Fulmarus glacialis, assembly GCF_000690835.1. Lineage (NCBI taxonomy): Eukaryota > Metazoa > Chordata > Aves > Procellariiformes > Procellariidae > Fulmarus > Fulmarus glacialis. The sequence goes on along the minus strand of NW_009233761.1, from coordinate 112,660 downwards.
GTGATACCCGACGGTCAGCACAGCTCACTGGTGCAGTGATTTGCTTTCGACGCACTTTTTTGCCTTTACAAATCCCATTTTGCCCTTTTCTCACTCTCCTAATTTGGGAGACGGAGCATGAAAACATCTGTTTGTCTCTGAGTTTGCTTGCCCGTGACGCACGCAGGACGGCAGCAAAATCCCACTCCACGGGTGACTTCTGGAGAGGAATTGGGCATGGTTTCCGTCTCTTGGCACGGAGCATGAAAACATCTGTTTGTCTCTGAGTTTGCTTGCCCGTGACGCACGCAGGACGGCAGCAAAATCCCACTCCACACGGGTGACTTCTGGAGAGGAATTAGGCATGGTTTCCATCTCTTGGCAGAAACGTTTTTTCCACTATTTCATATTCTGACATACCCTCCCACTGATGTCAGTGAGCTGAAGACTCATGTCCATTGGTAAAAACTCACAATTCATAGCCTTTTCTGTCCCTCTCCTTGCCTCTCCCTGCTCTCTCTGTAAAGAACTGCAGAGTGACGGATTTTTGCTTTACAAAATTTTCACCACCGCTTATCGGGAAAGTCTGCTTCTCAGCATTTCCATGACATCCAAATGAATGTTCAGCGATCTTATGAAATTGTCTTTCCCCCCAAAACTACACAGATTTTGAAAGAATTGTGCTGCTTTCTCCATGGGATTTGCTATCCCAGGTTTCCTACCATTTCACGGAAAAACTAAGCAGACCTCTGCAACATTGAGATGAGGGATGCCTGGGGTGAGGGGCTGAAAGTTTTGCTATTCACCTGGCTCTCCTTGAACCTTGGTCCTTGCACAAGGACCGTGTCAGACCGAGGAGCCCTTCACCTTTGCTTGCTTCCCTGCTTAGAGTTTGGTACACTAAAAATCTTGGATTTCCCGTTTTGCGGGGAGGTTCCCATAGGAAGAGGAGGTGGAAAACATAGCATGGTGTAAATGGGAATCCCTGACTGCCAGGGAGGAAGCATGGGCAGACTGAGCCCCTCTGCACATGACTGACTTGGTCTCCATATCAGAAACATACTTCTCTGGATTCATCCCACCTAAAAGGAGGTGCTTACAGGAGACAGCTCGCTTTGGAGCGTGGCTGCCCCATCTCCATCCCTCCTTGATAGAGACAGACCTGCAGAGGGCAACTCAGTCTCCCCAGGCTTCGTGTTGCCCTGAAGTCTTTCACCAAGTGCCTTGAGTGAAAGCGCCTAACAATAATGGGATTTATTGGCACAGAT
>NW_009233761.1:85630-111382 GCF_000690835.1 Fulmarus glacialis | reverse complement strand
CGGCATTCCCGTTTACTTAGCACTTATCGCTAGCTTAAAGCCACCTACAAGTTGCCATGGGAGAGTTATGGACCCTCACTACTTGTTTCTATTATTTACCAGCTGAGGCATTGAAATAGAAGTTCGTTTGAGTTCAAAAAAGCCCAGAAAAATTTACAGAAGAAAAATACACCGAGACCTATTGGATACAAAGGCTGGACCTGTAGCAAGGAAGGTCCCAGAGCCAAAGGGTTTTGGAGGCTGGGAGAGTATCCTGGGGAGGAAGCTCTGCATGCTCACCCTGTTCCTATATCCTCCCCAAGGCACTGAGTGTTGGTCACTGTTGGATAGTGGTCTGGATTAATCCTTAGTCTGTGCTCTTTTGTTCTTGTCCTACACCCTTACAAGCAGCACGGCGAGCCGGCAAGGCAGCAAAACATGCTCATTCCGCACTTGCAACTTCCCATTAATTTTCCATTACACGATGCTATGGCAGTAGAGGGCTAAAAACGTCTCGCTGGATTAGGACTAAAATCTCATCGATATTATTAGCATCACATAGCACAAGAGTCTACATTTGCTGCTATCACTAACTTAGCACATTAATGACTTATGTAGCAAGGCTAATGCTGTACGAATTATGCAATATATATCATAATTGCTGAAGCAACTGTGCAAGGCTAATGAGAAAGCGGAGAGCCTGCCTATGCGATATGAGGATGGAAAATCCTGATACCAAGCACCTACCAGGCTTTACCAGCGCCTTGTTTCCTTTCCAGGTGCCGTCTCTCTTGCTCCCAGAAAAAGGGCTGGAGGAAGGGAAGTGAGCAAAAAAGACAGCACAGCGGTAGGTGGGAGAAAGGGGTTATATATCTATTGGAAATGTCCTTCTGCATGGGTTTCGCCTGCAGCTAATTCTCCCTAAGATATTACCTGCAAAAGTGGGCAGAGGTGGGAGAAATGTTCCATCTTTGAGGAAATGTGGTTTGGTTTCACCTGTTGCCCTGTGTTGGTTTGGGGAAGCTCCTCCTGAGCTGCATTTGGCTCAGCAACCAGCTGGAGCATCTAGGGTGGACAGAGGAGAGCTGGGGAGGGACAACAGTCCCGTGAGGTTCTCCAAAAGCCATGAGTGATGGGGCAGGGCTCATGTCCAGCTCATGCATCGAGTTCAGCTGCTAAAGCTGCTTCTGCTTGTGACAGTGTATTGAACCCACCCGGATGCCATGGCTGCAAACCTCGGCGAGGAGCGGAGTTGTGGCAATCCATGCCGACCACAAGAAGATCCTCACCACATCTGCTCAGGCCTGGGCAGATGTTTGTCTTTGGCAGGCAGCTGAGCAAACAGTCTCAGGCAGGCTGCTGTTTGCATTAGGTATGGAAAGTTGGAGGATAACAAGAGGATCGAATCCAGAATTTGAATCCAGGATGTCTCCTGTTCGCTAAAAGGGTGGTGGCAAGTAAACCTTGCAGACGGCTATAAGTTGGCTCACCCCTGTTCCGCCCTGCCGTGGTGCCTGCTAAAAAAGTACATTTCCAAAGCCTCAACAGTGTGACTGTTGTTACCACCAGGCAAGAGAAACTCAGAGAAACCACCTCTCAGACACAAACCCAAGCTGACAATACCAGCACAGGGGAAGCATCCCCTTGGTGGGCTCAATCAATCCAACACCTTCTACATCTGCCCTTCCTGCCTCTGCGAAGACGTGCATGGCCACGGGCACATCCCAGCATCTCCCCCTGCAGCCCAGAGCCGTACGGCCACCTCCATTACAAGACCTGCTGCGTGTGAAAGCCACAGGTATATTTTTGTGTAGCTCCCTGCTGATCGAAGGACGTATTGAGAGCTCACCCAGCCCAGCTCTGGCTTTAACCGCTGAGCCATGCCCTGCTCGTACTCCATCCACCGTGGGCTTCGTGACTGTCTCTGAAGCAAATCTCTCTGCTGGTCTCTCTGTTTTGTCAGCGTTTTGGTTGTTTGTTTTTATTTTAATGCAATACCTCAAGTGAAATGCAGAAGTTTTAATAAGAGAGGAATGATCATTCAGTGGATTTCACTGCAGTGGGAAGAAACCAAAAAGGAGGGGTAAAAAATGGGAACATTCACGGCTTATGGCAAGGGAAATGAAATATTTAATAAGCAAAACGCTGTATGTGCAAGGAGGGCTCCCCCAGCCCCCCGCTTTCTTCCCTGGCAGAAATTAAACAACTTTTACACACCACGTAGTCTTCAGTACAGTATGCTAATGATGTCCCTGATGCCCTCTTCATCTGATCAAACTTAATTGTCTGTGTCAGGCTGCCAATTAACAAAAGGATCTCCTAGAGTACCAACTTCCAGAGCTACCTTAAAGGTTAATTGAATCATGTAAGCCCAATGCTCTGGCGGACTCAACTTCAGGATCCTATTCTAACCAGGGGTCTGTAGGGGTAACAAATAAAGGAAAAGTTTAATTGCTAAAGCAGCCAAATCTAACAGTCGCATTAGGAAAGAAATGATCTTTCGCAGCTCTCCCTCCCCCTTTTCTTTTTTCCGAAGCTTTGAAATAATCTTGGGCTTTTTATATATTTCAGGCAGTTTCTAGATTTCACTAGCAGGGGGTAAATAGGAAGAACCAAGTTTTTCTCTTAGATGCATATGCAAACTGGGTCAAAGAAGATACACAGGTAAATCCAAAAGTGCGATTTATTCTTTTAATTCACCCACTATTTTCTGAAATGTTCCCCTACCAAATGCAAAGCGGCAGCGGGTGGAGGGTGACAGCACAAGAGCCGTGGGGATAGGGAAGCAACAAGCACTGCCATCGCTCACGGCATCGAAAGCCAGCTAGAGGGTATCCCTGTTTCCTCTCCATCTGTCTCGTTTTCCAAGATATTCATTATTACCCATTTCTGATGGTTTCCCACTTTTTTTATAAACACAGTTTTAAAGTGCCTGTCTTGCCATGAAAGAGTGCTATGGCTGTTTCAAAGAGGGTGAACTGAAAAACAGAGTGCCCATAGGAAGTAGTCAATAAAAAAATACTATGACTAGGATATAGGCTGGGTTGCGAGTAGGAGACCCTGAAATCACAGGCTGGAGCTGGGGTCCCCCGTTCTTTTGGGAATATTTACTTTTGGGAGAAATCCTGCCACATTTGGACCAAGTGTGGCATCAGCCCTATTTGCCTTGGTACCCCAGAGCTGGGGTTTCAGCTTGGGGGACCCCGGGCATCTTATTTGTCTGGTCCCAAAATCCAACACAGAGGCCTTTGCGGTCTAAAAGTGTACAAACCCATGATGGAATTGGTGAGAAATAAAGGAAATCCCAATATTTTCAAGAGTCTGAAGGGGATATGAAAGGAAATATGAAAAAAATTAAAACAGGCTGGCAAAGCTGTGCCCGAACTGCAGCACCACGGATGAGGCAACCAGGGGGTTGGCGAAGGGGATACCTGAGCTGAGTGTGATTTCAAATTAATTCCACGAGTATGTAAACAGTCTGAGGACCAAGCAGCAAAAGGTATCGCTAAAGGAGTAAGAAATAATGTGGTAAAAAAAAGTCAAATATCAAATAAAAATACCTCGCCAGCAGGATTTTATGAAGACATCCGATGACAGTGCTTGGCCGAGTTGGCTTCCCTGGCGTCCTGCTAACCCTCTGGGTCTCCTCATGCTTCTTCCAAAGTGCAGGAAAGTGGCTGGTACCCTTTTTCCACAGCTGAAAAAACGAGGTGCAGAAGATGGCAGTGCCAGGGGCAGCAGAGGTGTGGTAGGACAGGGCTGGGGAGCTGTGCCCCTCCACCCATCTCATGCAAGGGGCTGGTTTCACCACTCCCTACTTGGAGGAGTGACCTGGGAAGGGATGCAAGGATGCTCATGGACCACGCTGCCCAACAGCTCAGTGAGGGGGCTCTGGGGCAATTCCCCCCAAAATAGCTCAGCATGTTGATACGTCTTGGCCATCCCCCAGATGTGCCGAGTGTCCCTTCATGTCCTGAACCACGGGTGAGTAAAGCCAAGTAAAACCTGCTGCATCCACCAGCAAAAAATAATGCGCTGCTCAGGAGGAGCAGACAAAATACCACAGCCAAGAGCTTAGGAATGCATTTTAAACTGCAAAGTCTAGGAAAAAAGGGCTGTAAAGCTAACAGAGCTAACCCATATTATACCCATGGATGATATGGTCCTGGAGGTATTTATCCAGAATTTGTTCCCAAACTTCTTTTATTTGCAATTTGACCTCTCCACCCATTTTTCATTTAAATATATAACACTTCAATAGTCTCGGCTTGGTAAAAGTTTCCCTTGCTTAAATATTATGCTCCTCTTACAGTGTAACACTGCCTTTTCGCCCTTTAAAAAAAAAAAAAAAAAAGAAAAGAAAAATCACTGCATTCCTCTCATTTTTCTGTTTTGTCTTTTCCAAGGGTACTCCAGCAGCTCTTGCGCTCTCCTGCAAGAGCTCTCTCCCCTCCCACAGCTGCGCATCGCGATGATGTTGGTGCTTTGCACTTAACTGACATTGTCTGCATGTGAGCAAACAGAAGCAGACACGACCGCCCCTCTAACAAACTCCTACAAACTGATCTATTATCAACGGCAGGGGCCTGCTGTATCGCTGGCGGGCACAGTAATTAATTTCCATGCATATCATTGCCAGGATCGCTTACTGATCCAGGGAGCAAGATCAGAGATGTCACACCATAAATTGAGTCAGAGCCTTCACCTCTGTGTTCAGCGTGCAATTTTACACGCGCTTGACAAAGTAACAAACGGGGGGTAAAAAAGGCAGCAGTTCCCCAGGGTGATGGACGGGGGGAATTGGCCCAATAAATTGTTCCCTGTAAAAAGCAATGTTTTCCTCATTAAAAGGCAGTGAATTCTCTATTGCTTTTCATTAGTTGTGGCCTTGCTAGACGTGAGGTTTAATTGGCAGTGTGTTTACAGGACGCCAGCCCCAGAGGTGAAGGAGACAAAGAGGCTGAAAAGAGATTCTTATTTATTAAGGAGAGGTGACAGGCAGCCGCTTAATAAGTTTTTGTGTGGGTCCTGGAAGAAGTTGCAGCGTGAAGAATGGCTGTGCAGGTATAACCCCTGATGGGCCGTTGCTTCATCCGTTTTTACCATCGGAATTTAAAGTCTCCATCCTTCCCCTTCTTGCAAGGATAATAAAATAAATAATACATTTTAAAAAACAATAAGATAATAATATCACACTAAAAATAAACTTGCATTAGTTTTAAAGGCCCCAGCTGACCGCTCTGCTCTCAGATTCTTTTGAAATACTGAAGCGTCCTCCCCCTGCTTGGTGTTTGTAGGAGAGGATGTATTGGGATTACCCCACTGCTTCTCATTCACAGGAGGGTACGGGTGCAGGGTCAGTCCCTCTGCACCCCGGTAAAGTGGAAAAAGGCCAAGGAAATGGAAAAATATCCGTGTGCAGAAGGAAGGGCCTTTTGCAGCTGTCCTCCACGGGCAGCAGCATCTGCAAAAAGGCCCTCAGCACCCAGCAGTGGCACAAACCCAGCAATATTTAAAAAAAAAAAATCTAAAAAATCACGTATAGAAGTGCAAGGATTAAATTAACTCAAATAGAAAATGCAAAAAGTGAGGTGCTTTCTAAGGGGAGAAGAGAGGCATGAAGGGGAGAGCAGAGGCTCTCCCCGCTGATGTCCGGCAGAACTGATTTTAGCTACAGATCTGAGCTGAATAGAAGAAAAAGGCTATGACTTGGCGAGCAATGTTATCTGTGACACTTTTCCCACCAAAAAGATATATCCATCTTTGAAAATTATACATAAAGCAAAACAAACCCACCTTTTTGGCAAATTCCAACTATAAAAATACTGGAATTTTGTAGTGATTAAACAGATGACAAAGAAAAAGAAAATTTTAAGTGCCACAAGTTCTTGAAAAAAAAAATAGAAGATCAGAGCATCTTTCCATCTAAAGGAGCTTAAATGTTACAGTTCATCCCAGTTTAGCAATCAGAGAAAACCCTAAGTTTAACACAAAGTGTGTTTTGAATCCCGTCACCTGTCACCCAAGATGTTTTTGTCTTGCCTCTTACCAAGCATACGTAGAAGTGCATCTCTCCAGCACATCATCTTCCATGCTTTGAACTATCTCCCCCAAAGAAAAGGATTTATCAGGGTCTGCCTGAAAGCTTGTAGATGAAGAGCATCACATAAATCGTTTCGCTCTGTTAACATGGGTCTTTCCTTCTGACCGTTGGATGGGACACGAAGTGAGGCGGATGGGACACGAAGTGAGGCGGATGGGCTGGAGCAGCGGTACAGACTCTGCTGTGCTGGCAAATCCAGCTTGTAGAGCAATTTGGGGTCCCCTCTCTAGGGTAACAAATGGAGGGACTCAGTTTCTGGGTGCTACCTAAGGTTGTAGATGTTTTATGTAACTTAGGGCAGCAAACTGCAAATAACAGCTCCAAACAATATTGCAAATCAATGCTCCAACACTTATCCCCATTTTATATTTGTCTCTAATCAACATATTTAAGAGCAATACGGCCATCCCGGCACCGCGCAGCTTGTTGTGCTTACAAGAAATACTGGTGGAATGGGAGCCTTAAAATTAAGTAGCATGGAGTGTCCAGTAATTAATTCGATTTTTACATCCATTCTTTATTTAATGCAACTTTAAAACTATGTTAGAAGCTGGAAATGAGCAGTGTAGCATGAAAATGAATTGGCCAGGTTCCAAGTGAGGCAGGGATTAGCATAATGTTAAATGTTGAGAATTGTCCTCATCACTGAGCTTGGGAGGCCGGGATCCGATGGAGGGAGAGACCATCCACGTGCCTATCACCATACACCGAGAGATCAAAGCACAGTGCTGTGCCGTGCAAAAAGACCATCTCTGCTTCAATCCCAACAGAAGAGAGGGGAGAGAAGGAAGCAAAGACCATAGCTTTGACCAGAGGTTAGGAGGAAACTGGTGTCTGGATGGGAGGGCTGGAGCACCGAGTTCGGGTTCTGCTCTGGGGACCATCACACCTGCACTTTGCTCTTCATGATTCATGTTGCATTTGTGCCTCCATGAGTTGCTGGAATGGTCCCATTCCCCAGGATCAAATTGTTTAAATTATATTTGAGGGGGATTCCTATAGGAGCTGCAATGAATCGCTTTCTCCCCGTGTTCACAGTCTTTCCCATCTCTCCATCTGCTACATTCAGGTGAGCTGCCCCAGTAACGGCATTGCCCCTGGGATTCCCACCGTGTTGCCATTGTTTTGGCAGTACAACTTTTTCATGACAAAGTTTGGGAGTTGAGGGCTTGGTTTTCCATGGAGCAATGCCAAAAAAATCCAGAAAATCTAGACCTTCAGAATAATTTTAAATCCACAGAAATTCAGGCTAAATAGCAGCCAAATATTTCTTACGCTTCATGCTTTTCTATATCAGCCTACATACCAGTTCCTTAGACAATCTGTGAAACTTCACCACTGTCTAAGACTATCTGGATGAAGTTCTGCAACGGTCAAGAAAATGAATTTTTCACTGAGCTCAGCCCTGTGGCTGCCATCTCCCCGAGCTCAAACCACATCTGCCCTAACCTGTAAACCACATCTGCCCTAACCTGTCTCACTGCAAAAGGTGAGATTTCTTCGATCTTCTCCATTTCTCTTTCAAGGAAGTGCAGCAAGAGGAGACTAAGTGATGGAAAACTCAGTCTGGGTCTCGAAAGAAAATAAATGAAAATTTGCGTTGTTTTACTTGGGTAAAGCAGCCTAAGGAAAGCACACAAAATCACGTAACATCAGCAGTGACTGGCAGATTGGAAAAAGCAAATCCAAGTATTTTTTGAGGAACACATTTCTGCTGTCTCTAGGAAAAAATTAAATCAGGATGCATTTCAGTCCCTAAACAAAGATTTGGGTCTTGAAGGAAATAAAAAAAAAAACAACACTCTGCACTACAGTAACTGAACAAGGAACTTGGAATCACCCAAATTCAAACCCGAGGAAGTTTTGCTAAATTATGCCATAGGTTATCCTGATTTGGTGGCAATGAAAGGAACGGCTGGAAACCAGGGCTGGATCTGTGCAAAAGTGACCTTGGGTGTTATCACTCGCAGCCTTTCAAACCATCGGTCTCAGCCTTGATTCAAAGACCGGAAAGGGGTGCAGCAAAAATGTTTATCGTTCACAGATGCCACCCCCCAAGAAAGACATGATGGCTCATACTCACGTGCGTAAGGAGCTGGAGGGTTTAGGGATGCCCATGCTCAAGCCTCCACCCCGACAGTGTAGGAGACAAATATTTCTGCAGGAAAAACAGGAGTTACAACAATAATATATCGTTTCAGCAATTTCTCCTGGAGTTTGTGTTGGTTCTTTAAGGTAACTGTATGTGATCTGTTCCCAGTTCTCTGATACCTTGTGTGTCCCTGCTCTGCATCTTTTTGGGGTATCATCTTCTCCATTTCTTACCAGATGTGAATGTCTTTTGGGCAGGATTTGGTCTGGTCATTGCAGCTGCTGTTTGCTGGTAAAGCACCTGGTCCTGAAAAGTTGGGTGCTGTCAGGTTTGGAGCCAAGGAGGCACTGGTGCTAATGCACCGCTCTTGGATGTTCTCTGATGTGTTGGTTCGTGGACACGCCCCCAGTTTCAGGCTCTGGTCCCTCTGCCTTGGGGTTACCCACACACAGCAGACAGTCGCCAGCCCATCAATGGGCTACCCTCTGCCTGCCTGGGTAACCAGAACCTGCTGGCTAGCTGGCACTTGGGACTGCGCCTCTCCACCACTGATGCTTCTGCCACAGCCAAACCCAAGACTCAAGGATGAAGGAACATCTTCATTTAAAAAGCGTAGTCTCCAAAGCACAAGGTGGTGGCACTGCGATTGCACTTGGTGGTGAGGTGGTCTCGGCTAGCAGGGCTGGCTCATTTGCCCCATGCCTCGTGGCTGGCCTGGCAGGTCTGAGGGCTGTGTTTCCCTCTCCTCTTGCTGAGCACGACTGCCAGAGCCACCCAGGGCTGCTCCCCAGCGCAGGTATCCTGCCTTGTTCACCTGCCCCCGAGGAAACCTTGCTTCTGCATTTCTTGTGATGAAACGTGGGGGCTACGCAGCCCTGCAGCAACCTCCTCTCCCTCTTGTCCCACCTTCCTTCACTAACATTACTTCTTCACTCCTTGATTACATTAACTTCCTGGCCTTAAATTTCAGACTTTGAGCTGGTTTTGACCTTTTAAAGCACAGTAACACGAGCAGATGTAATGGCACAAGCTCTTGTGAAGACGTTCCTACCTACGGCTTTGCAAAGAGACCTTGCATTGGGTCCCAGCCCAACAAGATATGACCTGTGGACGGGATAGCCACGCATAGGACCTAACAGTGTGCAGTCCGGTTGTATGCCAGCAAGCCCTAGCACAAGTAGACATATACCGGCCACATGTCTATGGTGGTCCACCACAAGCCCAGCCTAACCCCCACGATTACAGTCCCATTGCCAACCCTGCTCACGCGGAAGCCAGCAGCAGCACATCTCTGCTGTTTGGTTCCAGCCATTGGGTTTCCAACTCCAATTTGTAAGAATAAAACCTTAAGGTATTGAGTACATAAAACAGGCCTCACAAGCCATTACTGTAGCGTGCCCAACTTTTATGCAGGCTTTTTCCGTAGCTCATATGCGTACCGAATGGCCATTAATGTTTATGTTCACGTTAATGGGTGTTACAGTCCAAGAGCAGTGGCAAAGGCCCTGAGGAACGGCAACCTTTATAGCACTGCTGCTTTCTTTACAGAGCATATCCTGGCTTAAGGTTATCGAAAACTCTTCAGGCCTTTCTAATTGCAGTGAGTGGGTTTCAAAGCCAACAGGAAAAGCATTCGTTGTCAGCTGGGCAATGTTCATGTTATTGCACTGTCTCGAAGTCTGATGCACATTGCGGTATGTAACAGGTAGTGAAGCAGAAACCTGGCACGTGAAAATTCCATCAGTCATTGAGAAGGTCATTTCTTGTGGACACCTGGATGGAACCCCTGATGGACACTTTGTGGACCTTTCTTCTGGACACCTGGATGGACCCCGATGGACATCTCGTGGACCTTTCTTCTGGACACCTGGATGCCTACTTAAAAAGAGACTTTTATGGGCTTCTTGAACAACTAGAGTGTTTTCTCCCAACAGCAGCACAGTCGCTTATTGTTGGCTGATGCATGGGAGCCAAATTAAATACATGAAGCCCCAGTGCTGGATGCATGTGGCAGAGGTGACAGCATATAAAATACTTTTCTAAGTTATTTCTCCCAACACAAGGGGCTGGTTATTTTCACTCCATTCTTGCCTACTGCCCCCTGTTTTTTGCTCTGCTTGGGTGATCTGTTCTTCAGATCTTAGGTTTGACCTAATGGAGTGATAGAGGAGAGCAGGATGGTTCCTGGATCTGCAATTGAGCCCCTTTGCTGGTGCTTTTGCAAAAAACTGACCCTGGGGCAGAGCAGCTTTCCAGCAAAACATGGCTCCACAGCACACCCAGGCATCACCTCGCAAAACATCCCAGGGCTGCACCCAGCCTGAACGAATGAAAGCAAAGCCCACCAGCATCACAGAGATCATCCACCGCCCCTTTTATTCCCGTTTATTCATGGGATGTTCATTAATTGAATTAGCAACAAAGCAAAGGTGCTGCTGCCTGCGCACAGCCCTACCTGCCTGGTGGGGTACACCAGTGGTGTACGTCCGTGTTTTCCTTGGGAGAGCTTAATAATCCAAAGGAAAGTCTGTATTTACAGCTGGGGAAGAGGGAATCGCTGTCATCCCCCATGGCCACCCAAGCACAGCCAGGATCGAGCCGATGAGAGGTCGCCGCTGCCGCCAAGCTCAGCTCTGCCTGTGGGTCGCAGGGGAGCACAGAAAGTCCGACCAGAGGCTTGAGAGGGAAATAAACAGGTCCTTTTTATAGCATTTATCAAACTATTCCAGCATTTACCAAAATATCCCAAGTGTCAGCCGCAGGGGCTCTGGCAGGGACAGCCCAGATTTGGTGCAGTGGGACGGGATGAGGGAGGTCGGGGTTCGGCCGCAGGCTCTGTCCCGGGGCTTTGCCAAGGACATCTCCTTTGTGGCTAATCCCGGGTGAAGGGAGTTAAAGCTTTTCAATGACAAAAAGCGAATATCCTGTGCTTAACACTAAGATGCTGAGGGATTTCTCGGCATCCAGGGAAATGCCTCTTTTTTTTTTTTTTTTTTTTTTTTTAAAACCAAGAGAGAGAACTATCTGGTTTGTTTTTTTTTTCCCCCATCTCTGCATAGACCCATTAACATTAAGGACATTTTTTTTTTTAACAGAAGTTTTAACACAACAAGCACTGGGATGGCTCTACACTGCCACCAGTAATGAAAGTCAGGCTTGCCAGCCGGGAAGGCGGTTTAACCCCTTGGTGACACCTTGCCTTTTAATTCCCTTTGAATAGGCCTGATACAGTTTTGATGGAAAACGCACCCGGTGCATGGTTCAGAAGGCTACAGAATTGAGAGCTATTAAATACTAAAAAGACAAGGTGAGAAACAATTTGCAAAATCTCCTCTTTTTATAGACTGCAGCTATTGAGAAAAATTGAGTAAATTCCCCAGCTACCAAGACTGCAGTCTGTTTCAAGATTCCATCAATTTTTTACGGTACAATCAATATTTATGAATCCCCAAAGAAATGTTGCAAAGAGAAACATGGTGAAACATTTTCCATGCAGTTGCAAAGATGTAACACGGGGACCTAAATAACTTTTAAAATAATCTCAATGACAATCAAAGTGCCTTACATAGCCAATATGGTTTAATGTCAGTGTTTATATTAGCTCTCTTCTAAAGAATAGATGGAAAAGGGAAAAAAAGTAAGGAAAATGTTTGCAGTTTAATCTCTCCTAAAGAAGACATTTTGCTATAATAAGTATTCTGTAATTTGGTGCTTAAAAATTCAAAGGAAGTATTATATTGAAAGTTCTTTGATTTTTTTATGCATTAAAAATATTCACCATCATGCAAGCAATGGATTTTTCAGTCAGCTGGAAAAAAAAAAAAGATTTCTATAAAAACTAGGCAAACAAATCCACATTCTTTTAATGGCTACTTTAGGTTTAATATCTAAACTTATTTAAATAACTCTGAACCCTCCTGCTGAGAAATATTGAAAGTAATGGATTCCTTTGTGTGTAATCTCCATTTACATGTAGAGTTTAATTTCCCTCTGGGCTGAACCTGTGTAAAACTTGCCTTGAAATGTCCCTTTGTAAAAACACAATGTTTAGGGGGATGCTTTTTATTTTATTTAAAATTTATTTTGCGCATTAAAAGCAAACAGCCAACTCGCCTATGAGCTGCCAAAATGGTGACTGTGGTATGAAATTGAAAAATCAGCAATCATGGCAAAGGTCAGTCGGCACCCCCCATGCCCCGAAGTCCACCCAAAAGCAAGCTCAGCCCTGCTGTGCTCATCACACCAGTGAGACAGGTCTCTCCGGTGGTGCTGGTACCTCCAACCCCGCTGTGTCGTGGAAGCAGGAGGAACAGTTTTGCTATGACTTTTCTCCAAGGAAGTCAGAGAGAGTTTGCTTTTTGGGTGGAACGATCATAAATTTTAAGCTCCTCCCTTGATATTTGGATATCCTTTGGCTCCTTCCCTCATCTCAGTCCTGTCCCACCTGGCGCCATGCAAATTTTAGCTGCAAATGGTCTGTCGTGCACATTTTTATTTGATTGCCATTATCTCTTTGTTCTTTTTCTTCTTTTTTTTTTTTAACTCAGAGGAGACAACGTTAGGAGAGATCCCTGTTAATGAAACAGTAACTCAAAGCATTTAATTACCTAAAACAAAGTCTTAGCTTTGATGCTAATATTTTATTTTTAAACATCAGCGAGGGCTAAAGGAGTAAGGAAATCTGATGAATTCGCAAAACACTTTCAGTGAGGGCTTATTCCCCCAAATTAATCAGGCAAGTTGCAGCCCCAGCTATTTATAAGTCTAGTTAAGTGTTGCTCCCTCGCGAGGTGTCTTTTTCTTTTTCCCCCTCCCCTCCCATACTTACTGAGGTGTCTCAGTAATTCAGCCTCTTACCTAGATATCTCATCCGGGGGAATCTCGGTGGGAAGATCTGATATCTGATCTGCTTCTATATTTAATGGCGTATTTCATCATGGGGGAATATTTTATTGAAATATCTCCCCTGAAATTGTTTTTGGTTGGTTTTGGTTTTTTTTTTTTTTTTTTTTTTTTTTTTTTTACAGTGAGCTACTTTCAAAATAGCAATATTTTAAAACATGTTTTTGCTGGAAAACATAAACAAGAAAAAATTCTTCTCTTCTTTCAGGAGGATTAATCAGGATCTGCCATAGGGAGAGAGTGGGGCAGCAGGAAAAAGGGCTTGTCCTCAGAAAACTTTGGAACATTATTTGATTAAAAAAAAACCCAACAACCTCTGAAATAAAGGTACCTGAGGATGGGGATGATGAAGCGAAACATCCACAGCAGGGTGACCCATGGGCACTGCACCACAATGGAGACGGGGACACCCCGGCCATCTGCACCCTCTTCTGATAAACACCAGAAAGAGTTAAAAGATCAAATGCTCTTCAACCCCACGCAGCTCTCCAGTTTATAAAATATATATTTTTTAAAACGCCGCCCCTGCTGGGACAGAAAAAAAAAACCCCAATCACGCTGCAGACTGGTTTTGTGAGAGAAGCCCCCTTCTCCACCCAGACACCCAGGGACGACTTGGCCAATGTTTAATGAGTTTACAATGTTACGTATCTCTTTATCTTTTAATCCATTTAATCAACAAAATTTCAAACAAACAAACAAACAAAAAGGACAAGACAACAACAACAACAACAAAAAACAATGCCCCCAATTTGTGTTTTGTTTGACTGCGAGTAATATTCATGTCTGCATGAGGATGGCATGTAATTAACATGTCATAATCAAAATGACTAAGTTTGACACATTATAATCACTGCATGGAGATTATAGCATAGCCACAGGCGATCTGCACAGCCTATCTTAATATCATTTGCATAATGAAAGCATGGTGGCAGTAATAGCTTTTTTCTCTTGTTATCATAATTTCACCCAGGGCTGCAAAGGGCTTTGGTACTGTCAGATGTTGCCTGTTAAAAGTCATTGCGAGTTGAAGACTCCAGTCCAAGTGACCTAAGCATTTCTGTGTGAGCCATCGCCGCTTGGCTGCACGAAAATACAATGGAGATGGTTTGTTTTTTTTTTTCCCTGTGATTTCCCAGAAAACGTGTGTGTAGCCTTCATTTGGGATCCTGATGGAGGACCTGTTTCTTACCTGCGCGGCTGGACTGCATTTTCTGAGCAACCCCCAAATTTCCCAGGCGTTGGGAATAACAGGGCACGCTGACGCAGCACCTTCCCCGAAATATCCACAGAGGGCGGATTGATGGTGATGCTCCAGCCTGGCCCCAGCACCCCATCAGAGGATGCCGGTGACGGTGCTTCGCTCTTAGCCACCCGCCTGGCACAGAGGGACCATGTCCAAGCAGCTCGTCTGGCTCAGGGCACCGACCGCGGCTCTCCGAAATGATCCCGGGCTGGAAGGCGACCGCTCACCCTCAACGGAGAGCGGCAAGTGTTCTGGTGACCTGTACAGTAAACCGGTGGTCACTGCTGCAATCTCCTTAGCTGGTTCCTGCTAAGAGATCAGCACTGCTTGCAAAATCAGAGAAATGTCTGCAAACTCATAGGAAAAGAAAAAGAAAAAAAGAAAAAAAAAAAAAGGCTGAGAGTTGACACCAGGTCTCAGATCAATGCCCTGTGTCCCCTAAGCTGCAAGCAGAGCCACATCGTGCGAAAGGCTGGCGAAAATCAACCTTTGCAGGCAAAATGGATGGCACAGTGCAGAGGGCTGTTCTTCAAACCGCAGTCCTGTTTTTGACTCAAGTGGCTGCAGACCATATCTTGGCACCTCAAAAGGTCCCATCATGGGAAGGGAATATCCCAGCAGCTCCCAAACTTTGTCCGTTCCCCAGAATCATCGAATGGTTTGGGTTGGAAGGGACCTTTAAAGGTCATCTAGTTCCAACCCCCCTGCCATGGGCAGGGACATCTTCAGCTAGATCAGGTTGCTCAGAGCCCCGTCCAACCCGACCTTGAATGTTCCCAGGGATGGGGCTTCTACCACCTCTCTGGGTAATTAGACCCAGCCAACGGCCACAATGCCTCTTCTGCCTGGCCAAACCAAACTCCTAAGGACAAATACCCAATACAGGGGTGCATTTGAGCTGGACCTTGATCTGGATATGAACCTTGTGCTTCCAGTTTTACCTTTGCTCTAAGTAACGCTTGTAGAGTTTGGTATTTCTTCAGGAGTTCACTCATACCAGTAATTCCATATTTTGTAACTCACAATATCAGGCTTTTCTATCATTTCTATATTGTTCCAGCCAGTATACAGTCCAATCACATTAACACACAATAATCCTCCGGCAGACATTACAGCATTAGGAATTACAAATTTATCTTATAGTAAAGAGTGTTGCAGTAGCTTGTGTAACATAAACCTATATAATCCTCCCAGATACACTCAGGAAAGTTCCTGCAGAATTTGGAGAAGACCAGAGTCGACGAACTAAGTTATTTGTGCAGTGTTCTAGCAGCTGGGTAAAATAGAATCATATATACAGAATTATCTAAAATTATTTTAGCATGGTATGCTAAAATGATTATGTTAAGTTAGGTGTTGGTAATAGACTCAACTTGTTTGCTGGGATCCTAGCAGAGATATTATGCTGGCTCTATTTTATTTAAGTGGAATTTTGATTATATCCACGTACAAAGAAGAAATGTGCTTTGTGAGGTAATTTTTAAATTGCAATGGTATCGGTTAAAAGATGGGCAGTTTTCCCTAATCTGAAATTACCCAACCAGCGGTACAGGTCTGTCCATACTAAATCTATTTGTCCTTTAAAATACCAGCCTTGAGTATTCACCCAGCTAAAAAGACAGGACATGCAACATTTCCTAAATACTAAGAGGAATGATATAATTTCAGAACCAGCAAAGTGAATTACAAAATAAAATGTCTTTCATGGAAAAAATCTGCCAGCAGCTCCTTTTCCAGTATCTGCCCTGCGTGATCAGTTCAGGCTGGTTACCACCTTCCACTTCTTATATCAGAGGTTGCCCCATGCTTTCTGATGCCCATTCAGGTGTCTGAGGGCTCTGTAGATTCACGTCAAAGCAGCAGGACCCAGGATAAAGCCCTGTTTTTCTGTCGGAGTCATACAGCTGCCGGCAGCAGCTCCCATGGGACAATAGTGAGAAGCACTAAGGGATGCACAAGAGCTTCTGCCTGTCTCCAAACTTGAAGCCTGCAAGGAATATATATTTCCTCATGGTCGAGTGTCCACAAAGCATCATCCCAGCTGATTAAGTGGGGACCGCAAACTAGAGTTTTCCCAGCTGACAAACCAGGAACATAATGGCCTTCAAGAGTGAATCATGCATCTTCTAAAGCAAGGAGGGTCCTTCCAGAATAGGCTCAATAAGCAGCTTGGTGATACACCTGTGGGCCTTCAGGCTACTATAATCCAAAGCTGCTTCTGCTCCAGTTGTGGCCACCTCATGGAGACTTCACAACTAGTTGCTAAAGAGTAAAGACCCTCAAAACTGTCCCCAGTTTCATGGACCCCCATGTCAAACCTGCAGTGTCCTACAAAGACCCATTCATCTCTATCTAGATGGATGCTTTTTCCAAATAAAGCATCTTTTGAATGACAGAAATACAAATTCTCATGTCAATCACATGTTTGTCAGTGACATCTAACACAGAGAAATGCCAGCCTATGTCTAGCTTCCTGGTAATTTCTATGCTACTTACAGCATATTTCTGTCCTGCTGCAGTCTGAGACCTTTACACAGAGATTACAGAATACTTATCTTCTCCCATAAAGGGACCAAGGAGCCGTTTCCAGCCTAATTCAGAATCTCTTCTTGTAGCAGACTCACTGACTGTGCCCCAACAGATATTATTTATATGACAAAAGCACCCGGAGATCCTGACTGAATTGCATTCAACTCCGTAGCCCTGTCTCATAAGAGGGAATTCATGCTCCAGAAAACTGGTATTTTAAACCAACAAAGCCCTGAGGAGGAAAGCAGCTGAGCCAAGATCATAGGCTGGTATTAGAGCAAGTACCAGGACCTGGATGGGGCAGGATGCTACCAGGGACCCTGGGCCATACCCTACCCTTGTCAGCCAGACATCATCTTGTAGAAAGGGTCGGTGAAAAATGCCATGTTGCCTCTGCAATTAGGATCATCCCACTCCTCTGCTGAAAATAATGTGCTGTTTTCCCTTCTGGGTTGTCCCGTTCCTGTACCCCATTAACAACAGTAGGCTATCAGGGACCACCGCCTTGCAACGCACATCCCACGCTGAACGCACCGGGGTTTCACCGAGAAGGATGCCTGGACTCTGAAAACCTCTCGTAGGCCCGAGACACGGTGAATGAGGGTCTCACCCCCAGTTTGGCTTCTCGCGACAGAAACGGCGGTGCGCGGTGCTCCCTCCCGGGGCGGCCGCCTACCGCTATCGCTGCAACGGCTTCTTGGATTCCCGTTCTTAAGTCGGACTAAAGTCAAAGCCCATCTCGCTGTCATAATTCCAGTAGTTCATGTGTCTTCTAATCACATGTTTTATGGTTATCAAAAATGCCCCATGAGAGCTGATTAAAGGTTTATGAGAACGACGAAAATCTGATAGGATTTGGTTTGAATCCGACCAGTTTTTTTAAGTTTCCTATCCATAAGCTTTTAAGTACTTACAAGCCATTATTTCTGTCTTTGATGCAGTAGGGTGGTTGTTTTTCCTTGGTTTTTTTCTTTTTTTTTTTTTTTTTCCCCCAGGGGAAGGGGGAAAAAAGCAACATAAATCTCCGAGCAGAGATTTTAAAAAATGATTATCAGATTTGGGTAAGATTTATCTTCCTCTTTAAAAAAAGCTTTTCACAATCACCATGTAAATGCATTAGCACAAAAGCAGTCTAAACTCACATTCAGAAAGATACAACCCTCTGATATGGGGTTTCTTTAGTGGAAAGTACCTGGAACATGAAAGCAGCTTAATTCTTTGCCTCCTGGGTCTTTACCCAGACCTTGCCTTGGTTATAGCCAGAGATACTGAAAATGTGATATTTCAAGCCCTAGGAAGTTGCCTCAGCAGAAGGTCTTTGCTTGTCTATACCAAGGGTTTGCAATGCAGCGGCTACACCGGTTGCCGGTGCAGGTGAAGCTTGCGATGGCTTCCAAACCAGTTTCTTCTTTCCAGTAATATGGCACAAGGCTTTTCTTGGCTTTTGATGGGAAATGTGGAAACATCACCCTTTCAGCCTGTCACTGCAGTTGGGCAGCGCAACCAGCTCCCGGCCAAAGACGGTTGGCAAATGTTAATTCAAAGACATTGGCCCTCCACCAAGCCCTTTTTTCTCTTTCTTCTTTCTTTCCCTCTCTCGGTAGGCCTTCATATGGTCTATGGGTCTTGCTGTACATGACGGGTTACTTATTTTCCTTGACAGTCCTGGGTGTTTCCCTTCTCATAGCAATGAAACACATTTGGTTCCTTCCAACCAAAATTATTCTGTAATTTTAAGGCAGGCTATAGGAGACACCGCACGAGCCAGGAGGTGCCGAGTTGGACAGCTGATCGGTTCACAGCCATAACGTGGAGGTCAGGATGCCTTGGTTCTGCATCCAACCTCTTCTCTGAGCAGTTTGGGGTGAGCCTCATTTTATTTCACCTAATTTTTTCACCTACAGAGGAAGGGGCAATAGTGCTTCATTAAGAATACTGGTGAATAAAAAGATTACAGCTGCTCAAGTGGCAGATCCAAATCCACCTGTATTTTACCTATTTTATGTGTTTCGGTGCTTGGCAGGTATAAAGGCTTGCTGGCTAGTTCTGCTTTCACTGACTTCAACTGCAATCAAGAGCAACTTCATGCTGCTCAGCATTGGAAGAAGCCACAAAAAACAATATGGGCACCAAAAGTGCCAGTTGAAAAGTGTTTTGACAAAAAGTAGATGGATGCAGGAGCAACATCCAATGGCAAGAACATGAAGAAGAGACAAACATCTGCATAAATGTTCGAAAGCCTTTCTCAGGAGCTGTTAATTTGATGCGAGTTATTAACAACCAGATTTCTAGTGGGCATCGAGCAGGTCTTCGAGAAGAACAGTAATCCCTGGTCCCATAAATTCCTTTTTTTCCCCATAAAATGTTTACTCCCATCCTGATAATTCTGCAGCACAGTCTGCAAACTTCCACTTGTGCCGCTACAGAGGAGGGCCATGACACTGCCTGGATGCTGCTCTTCCCCCTCCATCAGTGTTGGAGGAAAGGATTAAAACACATAGCAAAAAACAGAGAGGGAAAATATTTACTCACTTGAGTGGCACTTATTTGCCCCCAAAAAACCCTAATCCAACAACAGAAAAGTGCTTAAGAAAAAACATAAGGTGATGGTCTTACAGCTGGACCTAGAGATCTGCATTTCTGCAAAACATGGTCTTACCATCCCTTGGTGTGTACCACTGCTCCCAGGATGCTGTTGGTGTGTACAGATGTTTTGGGAATGGCAGCACCAAAGGAAGAAGCTGGGTTCAATCCGCATCATTCCCAGCATTGAAGATACAGACATATTTAAGCTGACGCACGCTCTATCCTGGCATTCAACAGAGAGCGATGCTAACTTCTGGAAAATAGAAGAGCCCCAGGGCAGGCTAATAACAGCACTACTTAAGAATGTAAGACAATTATTACCTCCAACTGTGAAGGAGTCTGAGTAATTAAAAAGGGTTCTTTATTTTGATTAAAAAAGATTCCTTTCAGTCTGTTTGAATCTTTAGTAAAAGCCCTGAACGATATTTTTAGATGCCAGAAAAGAGACACATCAATTGATGCAAGATGCATAACAAACTCCTTTGAAAAATTCTGCTATTATCATCATATTGTCCAAAATCAATTAATTTCTCATCCTTCCACCCACATCACTTCCTGGAGACAATGCAGGTCTAACCCAAAGCTTCCGAAACCTTCTTTGGATTAACAGAAATCCAAAATTAATTGGGTTTAATTACTATAAATTTCCTTCCCAATAAAATCTCAAGAATTTCCAATCACGCTGATTTATTTGAGTAATTAGAAAGCCATTCACAGATGTCACACTGTTAGGTAGTGTGGATAATGCGGGGTTTGCTTAACTGGATCCTGAGACCACAGCGCTGTGAAGAATGGCAACTAAAAAAACTCCAATAAAAAGCAGGAGATTAAGGGAAGGCGAATGACACAACCTCAGGCTGTGCAGGCAATGCCAGCGGCATCCCGCGGGAAACTCCCTTCCCTCCGCCGTGCCTCCCTGTGTCTGCTGCTCTAAAATAACTTGCTCTGGTTCTTGCATTTTGCACCAGTAGGTCTTGAGGGGTTTTGCAACCATCCCTGTTTTACGGAGGAGGAACCCAAGGCTCCCACAAACGAGGTGTCTACCCTAGCGACGCCCTGAAGGATGGTGTCAAAGCTAAAAGAGGAGATGCACTGAAGTCTGCAAAATTCTCAGGGCGTCAGGCAGGTCCTACTTAGAATCATAGAATCATTAAGGTTGGAAAAGACCTCTAAGATCGTCAAGTCCAATCGTCAACCCACCACCACCATGCCCACTAAACCATGTCCCTAAGCGCCTCATCTACACGTCTTTCAAATACCCCCAGGGATGGTGACTCCACCACTTCCCTGGGCAGCCTGGTCCAATGCTTGTCAACCCTTTCAGTAAAGAAATTTTTCCTAATGTCCAATCTAAACCTCCCTTGGCGCAACTTGAGGCCATTTCCTCTCGTCCTATCGCTTGTTACTTGGCAGAAGAGACCAACCCCCACCTCGCTACAACCTCCTTTCAGGTAGTTGTGGAGCGCGATGAGGTCTCCCCTCAGCCTCCTCTTCTCCAGGCTAAACAGCCCCAGTTCCCTCAGCCGCTCCTCATCGGACTAGTGCTCCAGGCCCTTCACCAGCTTTGTTGCCCCACTTCGCCACAGGGGAAGGTGGTGCAGACCCAGCAGACCCCGTGTCCCCATGGGCTCATTATCTCGTGAACCTATAGAACAAATGTGACTGTGTTTTCTTGCAAAGGTATTTTGCAAAGCAGGTAATCTGCGTGTGTATCGAGGTGGAAATCATCCCACCTACCTTCAGACACTGATGATTGTGCTGCTGAGAGCTGGACCGATCCCTCTGTCCATTTGGTGGAGAAAAAGATTTATAGGGGTGACTCTTCTGACTTCATACCAGTCCTTGTTTTTTCTGTGGAAAAGCTGAAGGATCAGGGTGACCCTGGAAGAGACCCTTAATTTGGTTTTTCTTCCCACCTCTTCTCAGCAAAGCATACACTCTGCTCAGCTGGCACCTCTTCCTTGGGAGAGAAAAGTCCCTGGGCTTTCTTGATTTTCCTTTGTAAGAGTTAAAATCATTAAGGTTGGAAAAGACCTCTAAGATCATCGAGTCCAACCGTCAGCCCAACACCACCATGCCCACTAAACCATGTCCCTAAGCGCCTCATCTACACGTCTTTTAAATACTTCCAGGGACGGTGACTCCACCACTTCCCTGGGCAGCCTGGTCCAAGGCCTGACCACTCTTTCAGTTCTGGGAGTTTCAGGAATTTAAAAACTTGGGGAGAATAATACAGATTTCAGGTTCCCTTTTCCTCCAAGCAAGGAGACTGATATAACACACCCTCCCACAAATGGAACACACTTGATTTAATTAGAAAGGTCATTTGCTGATCAGTAAATGAAAAGAAAGCATGTCAGGGTCACCAAACTTTAATTTGGTGCCATAAATATAAATAGCAGTTTATAAGAGGGGAAGAGCATATTTTTAAAGATTCAATTGTGAGCTGAATCTAACAGCTTGAATCTGAGCCTTGACAGTGAATTCCCCCGCCCCCCCTCCCCCAAATTATCTTGGGTTTATACATGCCAGTATTTGACTAATAATAACATAATATTTAAATACCACAGTAATCTTAGCACCATAATCCTGACACTCACAGGTTATCTTAAATAAGGGTCAGCTGAAGAACATAGTGTTGTTCCACCCCCCTGGGCTGTCAGACATCCTCAGCCATAAGAAAATCATCTTTACTTTTGGCCTGAGCCTTTAATGGCTCCGAAAGCTGCTGCTTTTGTCAAAATACATACATCGTGCGGCAGTTTAGGAAATAGGTGAAAAGGCTTTAATGGAGAGATTAGCGCTAGGCGTTGTGAAACTGCAACTAGGTCATACGAGATTTCAGAGGTCAGGAAATTTTACGGGGTTTAAGTGTTTTGTAATGTAGTTTAGTTTGCCCCTGGACCAGGACATAATGGATGCTTCAAAACTTGATTTGCATTGATTAAAAATAACCAGGCTAGTATTCTGGGCTAAGAGTCACTTGACAAACTCCAGCATGTACCAGCAACTGCTCTGGTTTCTGCAATCATTTTAATGGGTTGGGGTCAGGTGGGGCAGAAAAGGCATTTCTTGCCAAATAAAGGCCACCAAAGTCAATGAATCAGAAAATCAGACAGTTAACAAAACCAGAAGCTTTTTGTCCCTCTTGTATAGTCGTAGTCTTCCTAGTCTTTGGTCGGATGGATTAAGGAACATCTCATTAAAAAATTATATACCAACCATTTAAATAAGGTATTCAGGGGGAAAGGAGGGGTTTAAGTGCAGAATGAGCCTTCCGTGTAAAATCAATGCTGTTAAACTCCATTACACCAGCTTTCCTCCATGCCTAAGCAACCACCTTTCCGATACCCACCAGAGCATAAACAGTGACCCCAACCGGCACCAGCAACAGCCAGGAAAAGAGAGGAGTCATCTTTCAGATGAAGCATTCTTGGAGCGTTATTTAAAAACGAATACCTCAAAAGACATAAGGTCTTTGTCCCCTCCACTGAGAGCTGCTCTTTAACCTCCTCAGCCCAATTTGCTTATTTTCTACTCTCCCACATTTGTATAATTCAGCAGAGATTTGAGGGAAGGCAACAGAGATGCACCAATATGGATGAACATGAAATCAATGAACGTTAGGTCAGTGAGAAGCCAAAGTCAATCAACACCACAGATGCTGACAGCTCTGTGCATCCCTACTTACATGTCTGAAATGACACCTTGGTGCAAATTTATTTGGGTATATAGAGCATGTGGATCATCAATAATCCATGCTCATCATTGCCTGAGAAAAGTTATTCTGAAATTTGGGGGGAAACCTAAGCTGTGCTCATAGACAATAATAGCACCTCTCAGAGTCCCATTCATCTCCAAAGTTGGGTGTCACTTCAGAGTAGTTTCTCAAGAATTTCTCTATGAAAAACTCTGGATTTGATAAGATAAAGATAATCCTTGGCAACCAAAACTTGTAATGAGTCATGGTCACTCTGGAGGAAGACTCAATACTGAAAAAGCAGCCTCGAGCCCCTCAGAGGAATGTATTTCATGCAGCAAGGAGAGACTGATCCTGGAGTACTGACTACAACCCCCAGCTCTAAAACAGGTGAGATGCAAAAATTGACTGAGATGCAAAAAAGTGCCATGGACAACTTGTGACTGGAGAAAACTTTGGACAGAGAGCAAGAGCTCTATGCATGTAGCATATCAAAAGAAAGAGATTAATTATTATCTTCTATCATGGGACCAAGAACCTGCCCTTCCCAGGGAGAAAGTACAAGGTACTAGACAAGATCTACAAATCTACCAGGGCAGGCACAACAAAAACCCACAGCTGGAAGTGAAAGCCAGGAAAATCGTAGCATGGCATTAGAAATCATTGGTAATTCTAAAATTAATTAAACATGCATCAAGTAATAGCAGTGTACCAAGGGATATGGTGGATTCCCCATTGATTGATGTCTTCCAGCCAAAAGCGTGGTTGCTTCTCTGGAAGATATACTTCAGGCAGACACAAGTTCTTGGCTCAATCAAGGGGGTCACTGGACCGAGATGCAGAGCAAGCCAGACTGGCTGATCCATTCTGGCCGTCATAAATCTCTGAAATCCTTCCACAGGGACTTGCCCTGGGATGCAAAGGATACATAGACTAAGGTCAAAGTGTTGGGCCAGCCATGTACATCTTTGTCCGAGACTTCTCTCCCTCCTCCCAGCTGAGCGAAAGCAATGGAAGCTGTAGCCATCAAGTTGAGGGGCAGTTTGGTTAAAAACACTGGTAATGCACTTCCAGTTCTTTCTTCGGAAGATCATGCGGTTTCTCAATGTGTGAGGCCAAAAAAGATGTGTGGCCCAGTGCACTCTTGACAAAAGCATAGATTCACTGAAGCTCACAATTAATATTTAATACCAACAAGTCTTCTGTGATGCTGTGCGGATGTAAATAAGTGGAGAGAACGTGATATTTACCCCACTATAAAACATTCATGAGAGCTAAGCTATCTACAAAAGCTAAATATGACACTGTATTTACTGTAGGTCACCTCCTAGGGTTAGCGATGAAAAGTTTTTGGTCTAATGGAAAGTAACATAATACACCATAATAACACCACCACTGCCTCGTCTGCAAAGAAATATCTCCTGGCTCCTTCTTTCTATTGCAATTACAGGTGGGTAAAGCCACTACAGGGGGAAAAAATAACAATTTAAAAAAAAAAGCAAAAGGAAAGGGTGCCCTAAGGAGACTCGATACTTTGGGCTTGTTTTGCTGTGTGCTCTCCTTGCTCGTTGTCAAACATTGTCATATTCATGCAGGAACTCAGGTCAGTAGACAGGTATGTGGGATGACTTCGCTTTAATTGAAGTTACACTATCCCAGGATTGCAAATTAAATATCAAAGTGCGTTGAAGTGATCTGGGGCTTTCCTTCTACTCCAGTGTAATTCAAATTCCCCCTGAAAAGCTTCCTTTGTATATACCAAAACCTGCAATCAATATAGATGGGTAAATGGGATTGTCAAAACTTAAAATGCCAATACGCTGGGAGTGAACTCGCTGATGCAAGTCTCATGGCATTAGGCTGAGGATTTACAGACCAGAATAGTTAGGAATTTGTTTCCACAAACTAACACCCACAGCAGATCCCCCACCAGGCAGCTGCATTATTCGCTCTAAGTCTCAGAAATCACCAAAGAATCGTCAAAGCCAAAGCAGAGTCCTGATTTAGGAAGCGTTTGGGTGAAGTTTTATAATAAAGACTAACAAAAAAACTTCTTAAAAAGACATTTATCTCAGAAGTTTGGCTTTTTGTTTGGTTTGACATCCAAAAGCAAGCTAAAAATTATGTGAGTAATTTCTAAGGTGATAGGCACTTTTGGTGGAGCAGCAAAAAATGGAAGAAGACAAGGAAGCTTCAGTCTTTGGTGCATATGGAAAGAGAATATGTGTTATTGTGAGCAAATTAGAAATGGGTCAAGTGCCACCTACCTCGGTTTTCCCCTTCTCACCTGAGTATTTTCCAGTTGGTGACTTGCAGACAGCAGTCTTCAGCCCTTTGAAATTTTTCCAGAGAAGGAAAGATTAGGATGGCCGGATGGGTTGGTTGTTTACCATGAATTTAACAGATATGAAAACGATAGGGTCAAAACTAAAAATAATAGAATATGGAAGGGACCTACAATGATAATCTAGTCCAACTGCCTACAAAATCAAGCTAGGACTGCAAAGATGACTGCCTTGTGCATTAGAGAGGATTTTGAGAAAACATTCATTAAAAATGGAAGTAGTAGCTAACATCTCTGCTCCTCCACACCTGCAGGAAATCTCCAAGTAAAA
>NW_009233761.1:36495-85590 GCF_000690835.1 Fulmarus glacialis | reverse complement strand
CAACAGCTGCCCCAAGGCACGTTGCTCCACTGGACAGCAGCATCCCAATGTTGCTCTAGATACCACCAAGTGATGCCTTCTCTTACAGCTCCTGTGTAAGGCCCTGCAGCCTTTCCACCTCCTCCATCTCCAGTGGACTCAACCTCAAGAGCTGAAAGGGGAGTACACACTGACTAATACGACACAAACAAAGGCTCCACATCCTCAAAACACTCAACCTCAAGAGCTGAAAGGGGAGTACGCACTGACTAATACGACACAAGCAAAGGCTCCACATCCTCAAAAACCCACAATCTCCCATCCACATCAACAAGTTTGAAGTGCTAATGTATTTTTGATGATGTAGGAGCAAGTGACTTGCCCGAGGTGACTCCACCTAGTCAGTGACAGAACCCCAAAGTGCTCTCCTTCTCCGGTTATTAAGCTCAGCTCCCTATACAACCATCTATAGATCAAACCAATGCTGGAACCAGTGACAAGATAATGAATAGAGACAGCGGTCTTTAACTAAGGCCTGAGATCTATCTCTGGGGGCTGCTCTTGGGGGTAAACCTTACTACTGATACGCTTAGTGTGCATACTTCAGGATAGATGATCTATCACTGTGCCATGAAAACCCTTTGTGATATCTACTTACTGAATTCCCACAGAGACTGATGAAGTTTCAGTGTGATTGATGAAAGAGAATCAGTAAAAATAGGGAGGTCTGCGGAGTTTCAGAATTATTTAAGAAAAGATAGCTCACGCCATCCCCTCAAAATTTTCCACAAAGATTGGAAGGTTACCCTTCAGCATTTGGTGCTTCTCAAAGCATGGGCAGAGGGAGATGCTGTGCTGAGAGGCCAACAGCAGAACCCCCACTATTAACCTCCTTTGCAACCCAAAGGTGGTGTGATTTTGGACTCAACTTCAAGTTTGGTGACATTTGGGCCCATTGGCAATGTGGTGCAGGAGCTTTAGGTAGCCTTGATGCTCGGACATCTCATCCACCACACAATGATGGAGGTCAGCTGGATGGAGACTCAATGGATCTCAACACGTCTTCCAATCAAGAGAGGTTGGACAGCCTCTCTTGACCAAACTGCAAAGAGGGTGGGAATGAAGTGCCCAAACACAGGTATCCAGTGCCAGATGCCATAAGACTAGTCAAAACATCGCTAAGGGCATGGCAGATTGAAGACATGACCTCCAGGAGACATCTTGCACAGCAGCTGGTGATCATGTTGGTGCATTGAGGCATCTCAGATGTGAGTGAACACCTGGGTTTTCACCTGAATTCAACTCCAGGCCCTGTAGATTGTAGTCCAGCCCACACAAGTGTGAT
The DNA here is from genome assembly GCF_000690835.1 of Fulmarus glacialis. Lineage (NCBI taxonomy): Eukaryota > Metazoa > Chordata > Aves > Procellariiformes > Procellariidae > Fulmarus > Fulmarus glacialis. The sequence continues at coordinate 84,266 of NW_009233761.1, read as the reverse complement.
GACTGGGACAAACTGAGGGGACTTCTGAGCCACAAAAGCAGCCCATGCCAGAGGAAATAACTCCCTTGAGATCCACCCTGCAAGTACAAGTGGGAAAAAAAAAAATATATTCCCAGTGAAACTGTAATACCTGTTGCCTTGCAAGAATTACTGCTCAGCAGATTTGCATAGATTTGTTCCAGGTGACTACAGACAAAACACCATGTAGAGATTAAAAGATACAATGGAGGAACTTTTCCATTGGAGCAAAGTGACATTCATGTCGGCAGCTCCCATCTTTGTTCTTTGAGCAGATCTAAGAGGGAAGATCTGGACACTACACTCATTTCACCGTGGACTTCATTGCTGATGTATTCAACCCCACTTAAGTACATGTACAAAAGTGAACAAGAGCAGAATAAAGCTTTTGGAAAAAGCTGGGGCATGGGAATTGGCAACATCTATGGTGCAACTGGAAAACAATTGCAACATGTGAAAGTGAGTGCTTTTTCCACTCCCAAATAACTGCTTCTTCTGGCCCAGCACCAAGTCTCCAGGCTCGCAGTTTCATCTCTTTTCTACGCAAACAGTCCCTAAAGCAAAGATCTTGGTTTCCAAAAAACAACCAGAGAAGAGCGGGTACCTACCTAAAAAGCAGAGTGGTCAAAAAGTTTGTCATTAGAAGACATTTTTCAAGGAGCAATGAATTTCTGGCAATACTGAAGAGTTTCTCATGTCTATAGTGATTGCAACACGATTTTTTTATAAAGAAACGGAAAAACTTTCTAGAACACTGAAGTGTCTAATTTCAATTATTTTCCAAACATTTTCATTTCACCTTGAGACATACCTTATTTCATGTCAACTTTGCAGCAGAACCTCCCCCCTCCCCTCATTTAAATTTAGAGTTTTTTCAATGAAATAGTTGTCAGACAGACTTTTTCCCAAAATCTAATTTTAAAAATGTACCAAAATATTGGCTTTTTATCCAAATTTGGTAAAATGTGAATTTTGAAACCTTGAAGTTTTTAACAAAATTTCTCCAACCTGCTTTACACACAAAGCAGCTCCCCAAAACTGAGATGCTCAAAAACATTGTCATTAGAAATTCTTGTCCCAAGACCCTGTTTTTGGATCTTGTTCCTCTCCATTTATTGTTGTTCTTTCAAAAGCTGCTCTGAAGCACCACTTTTCCCTGCATTTCCAGCTTTATTTGGGAATATTCAGAGTGCAAAGTATTCACAAGAAAGGAGAAATAACCCCAAATGGAGTGGAGAAGATATTTGGCCATAAGTGTTTTGAAATGCTCCTTCTAATACCAACGCAGGGAGTTTCTCTAATTACAAATTTCTCTGTCAGCCACAGAAAAGAGACCCTTCTTGTTTATGAGAGATGAATTAATGGGATGCTGGTGAGGGTTTGCTCAGCATCTGCTCCAGAGGACAGCCTTTACCTGGGAGCAGCCCCTACGCTGGGATTTCTGCAAACGAACCCTGGTCAAGCTACGGAGACACAAGAACAAGGTGACGTGGCACCTTGTGCTTACAGATAAATTGTGAAGAAATGATGATAAATGCACAAAAATTGGTTGCAGAGTGTGAAGGCGGGTGAAGTGCTCCACAGCCCAGAAGACCAGCTCACGTGCTGGGGCTCTCCTGCCACGTGCAGCCTGCAGAGATGATGTGCAGGATTTGCTCTCACTGCTTTTCTCTTCTGCATCTTAACCGCTCTGCAACAGGCACCGATGCTCTGCTACATGCCGTGGGAGGGAACATTTCTCCATTTACCCTGTCCATCATCACTCTTAGGTTCACTACTACCAAGTTTCTCATGCAATGAAACGTCATCAGAGGAGACAGGATGGAAGAGAAGATGCCCCAAATTCTAGTTCCACCTCCAAGATATGGAGAAACCGTATTTTTATCTTTCCATTCCCATCTTCCTCGGTTTACTACCCCGTACAAAGGAAAGCCACCGCCTTTAAAAGGCTGACGACTAGAGCTATGACATTATGAAATTGATAATGCAAAAAATGTTTAAATATCCTCCCTGCAGAGCTGTGCTGAGTAAGTCAGGTAATCACTAAGGGGTGCACAACCATTTTATGGGTCATCAAGTGATAAAGCTAATATGCTGCTTAAACTCCCCGGGAGAGAGGTCTCATTTGGTTGCATCAGGCCATTACACAGGGCTGTAAAAAACGCAATTGTTTGATTTGCCTAAATACAGGTGAGATGTAATAAAACCCCTTATTTGCCATCCCTTGCTGTGTTATGGCAATCTCAAAGCAGGGACTGACCTTTTTATTTGTCTGTGAAGCACTATTCTTACCTATAGTACCGTAGAAATAAAACTTAAGTATGTATGTGTATGCATACACATAATCTATTAATGGTGGCGTGGGGGGAATATAAAGGCAAGAGGTCTTTTCAAGATGAGGCCACACAGATCGGGAAACGCGATTTCCTTGAGTTCACACCAGTATCTTCAAGCTTGGGGGAAGGGAGGGAAGAGGATCGGCGAGGGCGGCATGCTCCTGGTTAAAAGGGGAACGGATCCGAGCATCCCAAATGCCGGAGCAAAAAGGTCAAAGAGTGAGAAACAAAAGCGTTCGCCAGTGCAGTGGGGGAGAAAGAGAAAAAGAGAAGGACCCCGAGAGCATTACATTTTGATCAAGGAATGACTGATAATATTCCAGCGCACCATCTTTCAGGCCCCTCGTTTGATGACAAAGCACGGCCAACATCCCCCATCCATTATCCGCTTCCCTCCCCGAGGCGAGCGCATCAATAACGCTCCCTCTGCCTCTCGGTGCCGCGTCCCCCCGTCTGCGCCGCGGCCGCTGCTGAGGGCTGGTGGGCATTTCCATACAGCCCGCGCGCATCATTACAGCCCACCAATCTTTCACCGCTCGCGCAGCGGATCCTGCTGCTACACAGGAGCTGCGGTTTTAACCAGTTCCTCTCCTTCGGGGATGTTCCATCCATCCCAGGAGGGTTGCAGGAAGAGCGCAGGGGTTGCTCTTTTGTCACGTAAGGTCCATCTCTCCTCCCTTTACAGCTGGTGACAGGTGGTGCAAAACCTTCTGCCATTTTGGCACAACCACCTACTTTTGGGGGGTTTGTTTTGTTTTTTCTTCTCCCCACCTTTTAATTAACAAACACCCTCATCCCGCCTAGTTCATCCAAGAGGGCGAACAGTTTGAATTTGAATGCGAACATCTTCAAACATCTGTTGCCGTAATTTGGCTGGATTAACAGTCTAGTTTGTTCGACCATCTGCTGCTCTCCAAGAGCAGAGTTGGCTCCTGGCACACATGGTCCCGGCAGCCCGCCAGCCCAAACCGAGGTGGGGATGGCCTCGTCCATGCTTTGATTTCCTCCCAAAAACCACCAATGGGGCTCCGATACCCTCAGAAGTCAGGGGCAGGTCTGAGCTCCTCACCTACCAACTCCGGGTGAAGACATAACGGTTTGGCTTGGGAAGGAGACGAGTTGGACACAGCACTGGGAACCTGGTGTGGATCTTCTTGACAGCATTTCGGAGGGGTCCTCCAGCCTGCAAGTACCAACAGTGGGAATTATTTTAAATAATTGACTATGGACCTTTCCCAAAGCTGCAGATGGAGAGAGCTGCAACTGAGGTGTTGTCGGTGATGGAGACGAGGAAGACACCAATCAAGGGGTACAGATTTGGAAGATGCGTTAGTCAAACCTCTGACTAGCACAAGGTTAAAAAGATCTGAAGCAGACTCGGTTACCTGCCTGGCTTCTCAGCAGCGTGGAGTGACTCCTGGCAGTTGCTTCTGCATCTGTATTTTGCATTTATTCAGGCCCAAAAGGTGCAGCTTCAGGTGTGGTGAACATCAACATGGAGACAGGAGCCACCTGGCTGGAGCTGTAACAGAGGCAGCTCTTGCACCTCTGCCATGCCCAGTCCAAAACCAATTTGCCCCTACAAACTGCAGCTGGGAGCAATTCCCTTTCTCCCTCTGCTGAAGTCAACCCACCGACTGACCGCTCCGCCTGTTCATCACGGGTGACCCAACGAGATGGCTGGTGGTGGAAAGCAAAGCACACCTAAGAAAAGCAGCAGAGAGCTTTTCTTCAAATTGCTGGCTCAAATCCCAGCAGGATCAGTGGTGGGTTTGAAACGAGATCAGGTAAGTTCCAGGCAGCTTCGTGAGCTTCAGGAAAAGATTACTTAGGTTCAAGTCCTTTGAAAATGAAATCTCAGCAAATCAGGAAAATTTCTGTCTCACACAGAGTCTCCCATTCATTCCTGGGATAAACGGATGCAATTCCAGGCAAATCAGCTGGTAATATTTATAATGAACCTTTGATAGTTTTGCAACATAAATAGGGATTTTTTTTTAAGAGGTGAAGCATCCACTGTCATGAGAGAAAGAAAAAAAGTTCCTAAAAACATTCCAGACCCACCAGGGTTTTTTTTTTTTTTTGCTCTAGAAGGAACGAAGGGGAGCTCAGGCCGTTCCTCCTGCTTTCCTGAGCACAGGTTTGCACTGCCTAAATGCCGCCGTTAGAGCCAGGACTCAGCCGTCACACCACCAGCTCTACAGACACCAAATCTTTCCCCTCCGGCAGGAACAGATAAGATATGTGGGACCGAACCCTGTGCTTAACACAGAGGGGTGAGGGCCAGGCAGTCTCCAACCTGTCGCCTGCTCCAGGACGGGCTAGGAGGGAAAGGTCAGCTCCATCAAAGCAGCCAGCAAAGTAAGCCAGTTAATAGAAAACCTGTTTCTAATTGCTTGCTGTATTATAGCTACACCTTCAACCACCTGAGACCACCAGGAACCCATTCAAAGCCTTGCTTCCTAGCTTACACATAAGCCTTTCATGTTTTATTATAACCCTGCCGATTTTTACTTTCATTTATGTGCGGGAGAAAATGGCTGCTTTGCTAGCCTCAACACACAAGGGGACTTTTTTTAGCCTTATTTCCACATACATTGCTTCCAGAAACCCCCAGCAGATCCCCTCCGGATTCCTGCAGTCTGATGCTCAGTGCACAAACGGCTGCGTTTTTCATCCTTTCTTGCTCCGCGTTCATGTGGGCGATGAAACCACGCCGGTGCTCTTCACATTTTGGTTGTGCTATTTTTAAGCGCGGTCTATTATTTAAGTCCCCTACCTTCCCGACTGCAGCAGCTACCAAGGTATGGAGGAGGTCCTCCGAGGAGCTCCACGAGAGCTCCCCGCACCAGCAGCTCTTACCACGGTCTCTCGCTCGCGCCCAAATCCATGCAACCTCATATGACGCCATGTGCGTGCTCCTTCCATCCCATCCCAGCCTCATCCAGGTCCCCGTGATGCGACTCAAGCAATGGGTCAGGAAAGGGTTGGGATGCAAAGCATGGGGAGCAACCAGAGCCAGCCCCAGCGTTCCTCTCCTGACTCAGCCCCACAATATTTTGGCTTTTGCCCAGCAGAGTATGACCTTGGGGTTTTAATTCCTGCGGGAAGCACCATGAGCTGGCCGTGCTCTCCTCTGCTCCCCCAGGATTCCCAACATCTGGGCTACCCAAAAGCCCCATATTTCTTTGGTGGGATGACAGGTCCTGGCCAGGCGTGGGAGAGAATTTCATCCCCTCCCCAGACCAGGTCCCTGGCACTGAGCACCTCTCCCCTGCCTGATTCGCCTCTCCCTTGACAGCCTACACCTCTGACAGTTAATTCCTCATCACCGACTATTAATATTTCATAGCAGCAGTCAGCACCAGGACTCCACTGCGACGGCTGCTTCAGAAACACGGGTGGACCATCCAGACAGCCGGATCACTAAATGGGTTAGGGTCGCTCCGGCATCACGAGGCATTATTTCGGCATGGCTCAAGGTGTACCCGCCGGCAGCAGTGCCTTGCCCTGAGTTTTCAGGCAGACATGGTGGGAACGCACCAAATTACAGCCAAGCCCAGCCATGCTCAGCACTTAATCCTGGCTCAGCTGAGCCCCAGCCACTTTCTCTCTGCTTTTTTTTTTTTTTTTTTCTTCTTTTCCCTGTTATTTAAATGGTTTTGAGCAAGAAAGTAGGCCATGAAAAAGGGGGTAGCATTGTTTTAATAATTAGCAATTATGATCGCTGCAATATTAATTGCATATTTCCATAGCAAACACCCCCCTGGAGGGAAAAAGTGAGCGGTGGTTAGAGACCGCCGAAGCCTAAAACTGGAATTCCTGGGAACAGGGAGGGGGAAAAAAGGGAGAGAGAGAATGAACTTCTTACATTCAAGTAAATTACTACAGGGATTCCTTAGAAACCTTTAATTAGCCCTGCTCTGCTGTCGCATTGATTGGTCTGAAACTCATCAATTATTCAATGGCAGCGGCTCTTTCTCTCTCTTTTTTTTCCCCCCTTCTTTTCATCCTTTAGGTGGAAGAGCCTGTTCTTAACCTGCTGGGGCGTTTCTGTTTCCATGCCACCGAGCCACGGGCCAGGAAACTCAGCTCGATTTCCAACCTCCAGCCCAAACCCTACGGGGACCCGGTCTGATCTTCACGCCTGAGGATCGGCGTCCCATGTCCTTGCCTTGCTGGGGTTGTCTCTCCCTGGCAGGGCTGGGATGGTTCAGAGGTGGCCCATGAGGGCTTTTAGGGATCCCTCACTGGCTCCAGCTGCTTTCCAGCTTGGATTATTGCACACCAGCCTCCGAAAGTGGGGTTTTTCAGGGGACAAGGTGCTCCTCACACCTGGCATCCCTGCAAGGTGGCTGTCACCGGAGGGAAAGAAGGTGTCACGGCTTCTCCCGAGTGAGGGCTGCCTTTCCATGTGGAGAAAGCCATTTGGGGGAAAGCAAGAAAAGGAGATCCAGCAGCCAGCCCTCACCAGCGCCCGCAAGAAGATGGGGCTGACCTGGATATGTAGTTAATCGCTCCCCAGCCAAATTTGGCCAGGGAAGTTGAGAGTCATGCACACAAGGCGCTATTGGCAAGTTATTATTTCCACCGCCTGTTTGCGGCTGGGAATCAGTGATATCCATCCCAAATTGGCCGCTTTCTCCAAAAAGTCACAGTTTCCACACGTTCATTTTCCAAACGAGGCACAGCCCTCATTAGCTGTCCCCTCTTTCACCGGCAATGTCCCAGCACCACCTCGCTGGGCTGATTTTATTCCACCAAGCCAGTAGCAAACCCCTCCTCGGTACCTGTTGTTTGGCTACCGAAACCACCCTGGACCTGGTCCTCCCAACAGCAGCGAGCCACGGCAGCGGCCGGGCCACGGCACCGGAGCGTCACGGACGAAGACGAACTGCAACGATCAAAATTCATCCCTGGCTGCCTTGCACTATTTAAACTGTTAGGAGAACAGCTTTGCTCCCCATGTGCGTAGACATATTAGCCTGTGTATTTTTCGATCCCACTTATCCCCGGGAATTTACTCTAAAGCTGGCTTTTGGAGACCCCTACGTACGATGCAGCTTCACAGACTGCACGGCCGCGCTTCGCGATTCAGCGATGCCGGCTCCCGCACGGCGTAGAGGAGCAGCCGAACGGCAGCGAGCGCCTGCTCACGTTAGAGCTTAGGAAAGAGATGAACTCGCTGGGAATACAGGGCGCAGACCTAGGCGGGCTTATGTTTTTCAGGCTTCGGTCTAAACCGCAAGCCTTTCCTTGAATTTGTAACTTTGAAAAATTTTGGTTAGATATGCAAAATTTTGGTTGATTCCAAATAATTTTTTTTTTTCCTTTAATAGATGATATTTTAATTTTTTAAGTTTAGAAAAAAAAAATCCCACTTTTTAATGGAGATGTGATGTTTTTGCTTGTCCCAGGCTGAATGTAACTTTTCTGTCCCCGCTCCTCCCCACGCAATCGTCTTTAGACTCGCAGGAAGATAAGGTATGAGATAAAGGACTTCAGGGGAACGAAAAATCAATGGGGAAAACACAAAAATCAAAGTCTTGATTTTTGCGGGCGGCTCCGAAAGGTGCCGGGGGAGAAGCGGGGTGGGCAGCACAGCGGGCTGGCACATAGGCAGCTCTCTCGGGCCCAGCAGACCCTGGTCCCCATATTTGCAACAGCAGCAGAAAAACTGAAGCCATTTTCATGACGAAGTGCCTAGAATTACTTTTGAAATGGTTACTCACCTAATTGAATGCAAACCATTATCACAAATGGCGATGACCGGCTTTTCAGAGCGATGAACTTGTCTGCAAATGGGGTTTGTGTTTTCCCCTGGCCGAAACAAAATGCTGGAGAGACCTAAATAATATTGAGAAGAGGCAGAAAATCGGCAGCTAGCTTTTCCGCGCTCAAAAAAAGTCAGTTTTCAATGAGAACCCCCTTGTTTCAGGGCATCCCAGCCACCTCGCATGCCTTTTTATAGTGCTACGGTCCCATTTGTCTCACCTTCTCAAGGAAAACCTGGCAGAGTTGTACAAATTGCCCTGCAAAATGGCTTGTCCAGAAAAGACCCCTCACCTTTTAATGGTGGGCTTGGAAGGTTGAGGATGACTTTAAGATAATTTACCAAGAATTAAGCTAAAAGTGGATGCATGCAACGTAAGAGAAAAATAAAAATGCCAAACCTGGATGAACCCTCCAAGTGCAGTGCATCTGTGCTTGCACCCCCCAAAAAGCCATATTTAAACCAACGGGGAGAAAAAATCAGGGCAGCAAAACCCCTTTTCCACGGATGCTGGCACAGATCAGAGCCACCCCAGTGCCCGTCCTGCCCAGGGCACCCCGCGTCCTCCCACTGACCATCCACTGTCCCACGGATCGAGTTGAATTGTTCTCCCTTATTTTCTGACCCCTGAAAAATTCTAGAGAAAACCAGTTTGTCCGACCCATAAGCAAAGTTCTTTAATTTTTTCTATTAAAGTTAAGAACATTTATTTTAGATTAAAATAATGTTTAATTTGACCCTAATTATTTTACTTCATTTTTTTCAATCAAGACAGCATTGGGGCAAGGGCTTCACATTTTCAAATTAATTTTAAATAGTCTCAAAATACTATTTTGAAATGCAAATATCCCGTTTAGACTAACTTACAATAATGCTTTACCTCTAAATTTTTTGGGACACTTTTTTCCCCCCAGACAAAATGTGTTTAATTTTATACCTTTTTGTGATGGTTCACCCCAAAATCCACCTTTTGACATGGGAATGACTTGTCTTTCACCCCCTCCAGCTTTCATTCACCTCTAATACGCTCTGAAGGTTTCCTTTCAGTTAAGCTTGTTTTAAAATTCGCTATTTAAAACAGAGAGGAATGAGTAATCCACGTTGGCAACAAAAAAAAAACAAACCAGACAAAAAATTGAAATTGATGACATTATCCAAAAATAGGACTTTTAGTACCTCAGAAGAACCCATCCCCAAGCAGCGTGGATGTGCCTGGAGACCCTGAGAAGGTCGGGATGGTCCCACCAGGTACCCCGAGGTCTCCCCACTCCTACTCTCACGTTCAGGAATAGCTGCAGAGAAGTCACTGCTGCATACAGGCAAAAAAAAAAAAAAAAAAATCCAAACCAAACAAAACCTGAACCCCTTGCCCCAAGAGGGGGATAAGAAATGATCTATTGACTATGAATTTCATTTATCTTACCACCTTCCTCGGTTTGAGCAGTTGCAACAGCGTCGCTCACGATGCATGTACACATATTAGCCTGTGTATTTCCCATCCTACTTATCCCCAGGAATTTATTCTAAAGCTCGCTTTTGGAAACCCATAAGTAGGACATAATTTGGAGGATTTGATGTTCTGGTCAATGTTTTGTCAAGTAGTTATTCTGCAAGCCCCGATATTGTGGAGAAGGAAGTCCTTAAAAAAAAAAAGTAATTTTACTTATATTATACATATGTAAAAATCAGAGCCATACGAAACACAAACATCCAGAAACACACAGGACATTTGGTTTGCCTATCTATGCTGGACAAGTATTTTGAGCCTATTTTACCCTAAAATAGGCGCAAAAGTCTTCCCTTCTTCGAGGCAGCTCTTCGAGCTCCTGGCAGGCAGCCAGGCACAACAGTGCCACCCAGAATTGGCAGAAATGCTGCCAGTTAGAAACTTTTTTATTATGGATAATAATTTCTATCCCTCTGTCGGAGAGCTGGAGCCCACATGCTCATCCCATCACCTGCTGCAGCTGACGGGACACGGGAATTCTTCTGTACCTTATGGTTAAAACCCAATATATCACTATTAAAAGTCTTCAGAAATATTCTTACTACAAGCTTTTTGAAAACAATTGGATTATTTTTGCTAGTTTTAAGGGGAGGAGGAGGAAAAAGGTGGCAGCTCTTTCCTGGCTGTCCATGTTCCACCACCCTCATCTGCCCTCTGAAAGCAAGGGAAGGGGAAGAAAACCCGAAAATAATACTTTTTCCTCATTTTTCGAATTTTGTTTCCCTTTTTAATTTCAAATACAGGTGGGAAGCGTTGCTGTTTTCTGTGGATAAAGAGGAGCGTGCTCGATTTCTATCAAAGTCATGATACTACATGAGAATTGACCAATTTCATCAAAACATTAACCAAAAACTTACTTTCCCCTTGACAAAAAAAAACCCAAACCTCTAAGGTGTCTTAAGAACAAGTTGTATTTTCAGGGAAATTATTTAATTGGATTTTTATAGGATATGTTGAAAGACATTTGCTTCAAATGCAGTTTCGTCTTTGCTGTTATAATTTAAATTTCCTGGCTTAAAAAATTAAAAAAAAAAAAAAGCCAGAATTTTGCAATTTTTCTCCCTTTTCACTTTGCAGTACAATGTAATTCTTTGAAACTTGTACTTTCAGTATAAACTTTTTTTGCTATTCCTCCATGAAATATATTCTGGGGGTCCCCAGGGTAAAGCTGGGGGGGAAAAAAAAAAAATAGGGTATCTCGAGCCTCTCTGGCAGCTGCCTGCCTCTGCCTGCTGGGACGACGTGAAACCCCCGGGAGGCACAACCACTTGCTTTGCTGGATCTTGTCCTCGATACAAACCCCAAAGCCATGTTCTCGCTGCAGGTCAGTAAAAAAAAAATCCCTTATACATGGGGATGGCAGCAGGCGAGCCGACCCTACAGCTGCGGGGTAGAAATCAACCGCTGGTAAATTAAAATTTCACGCACCGGGGAAGGTAAATGCAAGCTCTTTAAATCCTTACCCCACGCCAAAGAGGAGGGTAAGGATTTAATTGTTGCTAATTTTGTTGCTAATTTTTTTTTTTTTTTTAATTTATTGCTAATTTTTTTTAATCCCCTGATCAAGCCGCCATTGATCCCAACACTTTCCATCAGCATCGCTAAAAGGTAACCCCTTCCCAGGAACACAAGTTTACACCCCGACTCCACCGAGGAAGGATTGCACGGGCTATGGGTCCACAAAACTTGCTCAAAGGCATTTAGGAAGGTGGAAAAAGGGCTGAGAGTGAAAAACATCTTCTCAGCCCCGCAAGGAAACCTTTTTTCCCCAGCCTTGATGCCACAATCTTGTGCCGCAACGCAAGAGGGCAGGGACCGAAACTCTACCTGCCTCGCAATTTTTTTCCCTCCGCTGGTGAGTTTAAGGCTGGATCTCTACAGTACGTGAGAAAAGGCTTTTTCTGTTGTGGTGGGTTTTTTTTTTTTTTCCCTTTTTTTTTTTTCTCCCCAGTTCCCTCCCTATCACTAAAGCGAACACACGTGCGCGCACCCCTGCCTTTAAGAGAGTGCTGGTTACTTCGCCCCTCTCCTTCCCCTCCCCAAATTTCAAGAAGAACATACAGCTCATGAAAATTTAATGCCATATGTAACAAAGCAAAATGAATATTTAATTGTGGCTTTTATGTGAAACCAGATAACAAAACCAGTTACACACAGGAAAAAAAGAAAAAATTAAGCCTCTCTAATGTTTGATAAAAACTGGTACTGAAGCAGTTAAGCTATTGGCAACAAGCGGCTCCTAATAAACACTCAGCTAATTCTGTAGGAAAAGCACTAATTAGAAAAGCAATAATAATCGGTGTAATTGCTCTAAATTACCCTCCTCACAGAGAAGTGTGTTTGGATACTGAAACGCAGCTGCTCCTGCTCCATCCAGGCGCTCGCAGCCAAGGATGCTCCGCTTTTCTCTGCTGCCCTCTCCAGGTCCAGGAAGGTGGAAGAGCTGTCACCTCTCACATCCCAGGGAAAGGCGAGGGGAAATCCCCCACCCTGGGCACCCTTGGGTGTCCCAACCTTCCTGGGATCCCTGGTAGCATCACCTGGATGTCGCTGGCTCCGGAAGCATTGGGCTCCAGAGCTGGGATTGGGGTGGCTGAGAAGATGCGAGGAGGGTTGGTAGGTCCCTCTGGACATCCAGCTGCTTATTTATCTGTCCAAATAGAAATAAAAGAGCTTAGTGGTTTGGACGCATTAGACAGGCCAGGGTTGCTTTGACGTCGCTTATAGTGTTGTAAGTCCACATGCCGAAACAGTCCGGGGGCTTGGAGCAAGAGCTGGAGAGCAGCATCGCTCCTTGGGGCTTGCCACCTTCTCCCCACGTCTCCTCAACAAGGGGACCCACGGACACACAGAAGCACAGAAGGGATGAAACCCACAGCTCTTAGATACCGAAACACAGCAGAGAGCCCAGAGCTCAGCTCTCGATGCAAAACCAGGAATATTAACTCCTCTCCAGTGCACGCAAAGGGCATGCGAGGACCGGATCGGCCCTTCCTCTACAAGGGCTTCGTGGCGTTTTATTTTAAAAATCACGGTTAGGAAGATGAGGACACTGAAGACGCTTGTTTTTCACTGTTCAGATTACAGTTAGATTTTGGACATTAGGAGTCCCCAGATGCTCCCCCGTGTTGCATGCAGAGCATTGAAATTATTAGCGTAACGATGTTCTCTTGCATGATATTTTTGATTATTGGCAAATTTGTTTTCGCTAACTTGAGTAACAATGAACAGAATAACAAACTTCCATTGATTGCATGTCTGTACCAGCCAATGAGGTTGCACCAGGGTTGATGACCAGCATTTTGAGAGCAGTAAATTACCTCCCCGTGCAGTAAGGAGAAGTTAAAAGTCAAGCTCAGAGTGACAGGAGAAGGCCACCATACAGCTGGGGCTTTAGCCCAACCTCACTGGTGTCCCTCAGAGCTCTTCCTTCACCAAAAAAGTTAAATTAGCTGCAGACTGACAAGCCTTGCAGTTAGTTACCAACCTACATGCCTGCACAAGTCAAAACCATCCTTGGCTTGGTGCTTTGGTGATATGGGTGCTCTGAAGACAAATAAACCCATCAGCATCCTATGGTGCCTCCTCCCTGGTCTCACCTGCTTTAACAGCGCAGATTAATTTAAACCAACAATACTTAAGCTGTAACCCAGTAACATGCAACTATTAATTAATAACAGAAATATTCACCTCTTTGAGCGTTCTGTGACTTTGCCTGGGAGCTTTGCCTTTCTCGGTGCCAGGTTGGTGACTGTAAGATCAGGACACCCCGTCCCCAGCTGACCGCGGTGCAGCTTCCAGGTAGGGTTAGCCAAAACCAGCCCAACACCAAATTCTTGCTCACCGATGCCAGGCTGGCCAGCACCTGGGAAAACAGCCCTGAACATTTATTCTCTACTGGTTGTGGTCTGAACATGCATTTTGCACTACGGAGGCCACACATCGTGCCGTGCTTTCATGCACGCTTCGCTTGTATTGCATAGCCCTTCCCGGCAGCAGAATTTGGCTTTTATTATATAAAGTTAAATTTTTAACACTACATTATTTCATGGTTTGAGCAGCTTTCCCGAATAAATCTGCATCTGCTCTGCGTGCTGCAAAGTCCTCGATAAATAAGAAGGTGGGTGGACGTCCTCGGGGTTGGGGTTTTCCAGGCTGGTGGCAGGGACGGTGTGGCAAAGCCCTGGCTGGCTCGGCTGAAATGGTCATCGAGTTCCCTTTCGGAGCTTGAATCTACGGATGGCAGACACACAAGGACAACTCCAAAATGTTCTCCAAAACCAGCCCCAAATGGCACGATACCTTCATTCACTTCACTTCCAGCAGCTCCTAAGGCTGTAGAAAACATGGTCTTTATTTTAATTTAATTTCATTGATTGTAATGGAATCATTACAGAGGAAATTATTCCAGGAACAAAGTAAAACGGTCAGAGCCTATCCCCAAATTTTCTCTTTAAGCAGCAATGTAGAAACTTAAAGCAGTGCCTCGGAAAGTCAAACCCCTCCTGAGCTCGGTTTAATCCCCTGACTTCGGTGATGCTATTCATGCTGCACCGCAGCCTCAGAAAGCGGACAGTCACGCTCCAAGTTTCCCTGTGTAATTACGTTTAAATCCTCGTTGCTTCCATGCATGCTTCAGTGTTATTTATATTGGTTTAACGATCCATTAAACGAATACTGTACTTTGGGAAGCGCTACTTTGCTTATGAGCAGTTACAGTTTCTCCAGCGTTCAGCGGTGCTAACCACAAGCAAGAGGACTGTGGTGAAGAGCCGGCTAGGAGCGGGGGCTTGGGGCTTTTGGGGGTGCGGGGAAGGGCTTTTAGCAAGAGTAACGTAACCCTTTCTGGTTTCGTGTATTTAAAAAAAATATTTCGAGAACATTAGAAAGCGTTTTTTTTGTTTGTTTTTTTTTAAAAAGAACTGTTTTTTGTAGGAACCCAAATTAATTACAACTTGATCGCACTCAAGAGGGGATTCCTACCTAGTAGGATTTACTCAGCTGGAGCCCAATCCTGCAAATACTTCCAGAGTTTTGGTGCTGTGGACAGGCTCCAGGCAGTGAAGCACATCCCATGAGCCGACCTCACCTTCCTCATCACAGACACTGCGCGTCCAGCCATGCACACTGAAGCACGTCCCATGACGACCACGCGTTTGGCCAAGAAGAGAAGACGTGGCCCTGGCCCCTGTGGCGAGCAGCCTGGTTCTCAGCTGTCCTCAGCCCTGGGATGGCCATGGGGTGAGAAGGAGTCCACAGACGCCCTCCCAGAAAACTGGAGCTGCATCGGGACCTTGGGTATGGGGAACAACAGGTTTACCCAAAGAGGATCTTGGCAGGCAAGAGGCACAAGGAAGGAAATCCCAATGCAAGGGAAGAGATGGGATTTGGGCCATTGCCCTTCAAAGGCAGATTTCAGCTAGATCAGCAAGGGATGTAACGGGCATGGTGGTGCCTTGCAAGCCCATCACTTCTGCCCATGATTAACTGAATCTTTTTTTTTTTTTTTTAACTGATTTTAAACAGACTTCAGTTGGGCAGTTGAGCTTATTTTATCCTTCCAGTTTGCTGCACGCATTAGGTGAGCCGCAGCACAAGGGAGGAGGGTGAAAACGAACCAGAAGGTAGAGGTGGGCGGGGACCAGCCCATGGCAAAGTGAACAGGGAGGATTTGGGGACATCAGGGGCACCAGAGGGACCTCCCCTGACCCTGGCAGCATTTGGGACTGTAAGACCCCATGAGCGCTAGCAGCAGCTCAGGTCTGCAGGAGCAGGGGGATGGTTTTGTGTTCCACCTAATTAGGGTGGCCGGATCCACCTGAAACGCGTGCCGGCTCTTTCATTTGCCCATTCACCCTTTACTCCTTTCCGAAGTGGTCTCTTGTGTCTTAAGACCTGTGTTATTGTGTTTGGTCTGGCAGAGCGGAAAATTTAATTTTAAACTAATTAGTTTCTAAGTTGCCGAATATCCTCAAATTACCGGGCATCACCTTTCCCAAAGGGGGAGAAGAACATAACTCACCTGTATCCAACATTTGACACTGCTGGAGTCAAGAGCACAGAAACAAAGGATCCCCAATTGCTTATTGTCTTGGCTCAAAGGTTGAGAGTCATTTATGACAAAGCTCTAATTAATAGTTTATTACCCGTAACTGACCATAGTCTCTTTTGTTAGCATTTAATATTATTAGCTAAAGGTTTGCTTTGAATGCAGAATGAGGTTATCTTCGAACTCAACTTGTCCGGCTTTCCTTGGTCTTCAAACAAGGCTGCCCTCCAGCCCGTCGCTGCTGCGTTCCCCGAGCAATAGGCCTATTGGTGTCAGCAGCTTTTCACCTGACACCAAATCATTGACGTGCTCTTGCTCTGATTACTTGGTCACTGAAAGGTCACATGGATATAAATACTATTTTCCAATTATTCTCATAAATGGACCAGTAATCATGCAAGGACCAGCCAGCTCTTTAAAACTAACAACAGCAGCGATTACCATCCAAATTTAATTTTTCAAATTCATACAACATGGGTGGGTCTACCAGCATGCTATAGTTTTCGAAAGATCGCGTTGGGTATTTTTCCCCCCTTGGTTTTTTTCCTTCAGTCCTTTGAAAGGCACAAAAAGGAGAAACCAGGCATCGGGGTGTGGACACAGCTGCCTTTGGGATGATGACAAGCTTCCACCCCATGGTTGGTTTTAGAAGGGGCTTTGGGTTGAAGCGGCCCAAAGCATCTTCTCTCCTGGCTGGTGACCTGAGCAGATAGCAACAGCGGGGACATCCTAAGGGGATTTGGGGAGGGAAGGGGCAGGAGGGGCTTTGCACTGATCAGCTTTGCACCCAGTGGGTGCTTTTTACCTTCCTTATGTCTCCATACAGTCATTTAAGATTTTAAGGTACTTACAGATGAGCTTTATATTTGCTGCCGATTCCCGTTTGAGACCTCCCGCCGCCGTCGCAGCACGTTCTGCGAGAAGTCGGGTGGGAAGGGGCCGGGCAGAGCAGGCTCGGGAGGCAGCCCCTGCCCCAGAGACCTTTCCTATGCTAAAAAAATCTCCGACCTCCCCGTTGCTGCCTTGATGCCATTCCCATACGTGGGATCTGCACAGGGCAAGAGGAGAGAAAAGTTATTCTAAGCAAAAAAAAAAAAATTCTGTGCTCCCCCACCCTCCTTTTTCACGTAACTTCATCTTACGTCTTGGCACAATATCTGTTTGCCTGGTGCCAAGTATGCCACAAGGTCCCAGCGACAACATTAATCACTGCAGTACAGTAGATTTTTCCATTTGCTGGCAACTAAAAAAGATAAGTAACTGGGGGTATAATAGCAAAAGTATTAGTAAGTTTAAGAGTTAGATTACTTTAAATAACTTTTATAACTTTAAATAACTTTTTTCCAACTGGAGCATTTAAAAGTATATTTTTCCCCAACAGAATTAAATTCAAAATAAAAAATATTTTGAATAGAAAGTGTTATTTTGCTTTGAGAGTGTTCCTTTGAGATATTCCCAAGCAGTTTGGCAGAAGACTCACTAAAAAAATCAAAGAATTTGGGTTATTCATCAACAAGAGTTTCATTTTAAAAAGTTACCCCAGGTTTCCTTTAATGCAACATGCCGTGGGTGGCTGCATCTCCATGGCACGTGGGAAGACTCACGTCCTTGCCTGTTCCAGCAAGCCCTGGAAAGATGCTGGCGGTACGGCCAGAAAATGCCATTTGTGCTATGCAGAAAGGTTCTTGCTCCAAATGGTGGTCACTGGTGGGTCTCACCCCTTTCCCTGAGATGTGCTTTGGTACCAAGACTTCTCCTGCTATTGATGACTTCTGTCCCTTGTGAAACAACTCCCCAGTTTTGCTTCAGGAGCTTTCACACTTGAACACCCCATGGTAAACTCCCAAATTCACCATTACATCCATCCATGTCCCGTTCTCACTCTCCTCTTGACACCTCCGGCCACCACCAGAAGTAGTGGCCACGGCTGAAGGGATCGGCCAGATCCAGCACCACTCGCAGGGGCAAGCGTGGACCCCCAGCCTGCAGCCGTACCACCACAGCCCTCGCTGCCTGGTTTTCGGAGATGCTGATGCCCGGCAGAAGCAAACCCGCAAGTGCGCTGGGCACTTCACGCTGCTCATTACATCATGGCATCCCCAAAAGCGGTACCCGAACCCTGCGTGGCCTTTTCCTCTCCAGGAGGGGACAGCGATGCTGTCGGCGAGCTCTCCCTGGGGACAGGGGACATCGTCTTTCACCTTGGGAAGGCCACATCACCAAACCACGCTCCGTATTTCAGAAATCCCCGGTGCACGTTCCGCCCTGGACGGACAGCCGGGCTGGCCACCACTCACCCATTCCCCGTTCTCTGCTGCCATCAGGTGGATGTTTGATTTTATTCAGGTTAAAGCTGCAAAATCCCAGTGTGTTTTCCCTGGGTTTAACCATCTCCGCCACGGGCAGTAGATTCCCTGGCCTTTGGTCATGCAGGCAAAGCCATGGGAGTCTGGAGACATGGAAATGCCCCTAATAATTTTCCTTTTTCCAGGAACGAGCCGATTTTGGTCATGACAGAGAGCTTGGCAAGACCCAACAGGCAGCACTCTTGGGTCTTGATCTTCTCTTTAAGTCAGTGGTCTGGATCCAATCCCACCTGGTCGACTGGCATTATTTATTGCTCCTCTTAGCCATGCCACCAACATCTCCCTTGCAAATCCCACCCCAGATGTTAAGCAGTGGCAGGATTTAGCGCTAGCACCCACCTTGGCATGACCCCAGGGCCAGGAGCTTTCCTGTACATGCTTGTTCAGGAGTCAGTAGTTCTCCAGCACGGATGCCCAAGACAACACAGGGCAGGGTGTCAAACCGCAGCGTTTTGGAGATCTTCTGGTGCTGAATGCACTGGAAGTGAAGTTGCTGGCAGAGAAAGAACAGCAATGCACAGCTGCATTTCCCAGCCAGCTTTCCTGAGATGATCATCCAGCAGCCAAAAGCTGCCGCAGACAAGGACCGCTCCTATCTAATACCACAAAAGCATCTCCTTCGTGACGTGCCCTCCCACACGACTTCCGAGAATTGCTTCGAACTGCAGCATTTGTGAAGGTTTTTGGCGTTGTTTTGCACTTCCCGTGGAAAGCAGTAGCTAATTTAAAAAGATATAAATCACTATTTTCCATGCCACAGCACCAGCACCAAAAGCCCAGAGTATTATCTCAGTACTGAGATTTGGGCAGATAGATAGCATGTGCAGAAAAACTTTGGTAGTTTGATGGAGGGAGTCAACCAATCTGATCCTGCTGAGACCCAAGATGTTCGGTGCTGATGCACTACGATGTGAAGTGTCACCTATAACCCAGGCCAATGTGTTATTTTTGTACAGTAATTAACGACTCCGATGCCAACTCATTCACTAACCTCGCACAGGGCTATACAAAACGAGCGCTAGATGTGCTGCTTCCCCATCACCACTGAGCGTCCACCTCTGGTGCTTTATTCCTGGATCTTCCATTGCATTTCAACCCCTTCCATCGCGGAGGAAGTCCTCAAGGAAGAGTTTCCCCACCGATGGCATCTCCTCTTGCCAGGCTGCGCGCTCGCTCCCTGGCTGGCCAGGAGATACTGGTTCACCAGTGGTGGACCAAACAGAAGAGAAATATCAAGCTCACTTTGCAGCAGGTTAGTGGTGTGGATCTTCCTTCTAGGTGGCCCTAGAAGATCCTACAAGACTGAGCATCCCCTGTGAAACACGACCTAAAGCGGGGAGTGGGTTCAAAAGGCGGTGGCAGGGGAGAGCCTGGACCGACAACAGCGCAGGTGCAATTGTGCGAACTGAAAAACCACAGGAGGCATTTTCAAGTTAAAAAAAGCGCAAAGCAGCAAATCAGGCCATTGAAGAAGGTATCTTAATTTTCCCCCCCATAGATTTTGATCATCTACGAGGCGTGAAGCACTTCTCTTCCCATCTTGGTGGAAAGAGGAGGTAGGAAAGCAAAGTGACCAGGGTGCAGGAGCCAGCACCACTTCTTGAAGCTCCGGCATTTGCTGAGCCACAAGCAGAGCGCGGCAAAGGCAACGGGAGAGAGAAAGAGAGAAGCGGCCACAGAAGCTGGCTCCTGCTTTCCACGTATACAAAGCGCTCGCGGCCCGAAAGTCCTCTGTCAGCTCCTATTTTTCCTCTGCCCCTAAAGTAAATGGGATGCTCAGGCGTTGACAAAAGACTATCAGCAGAAAGCAAGGTTAAAAAAGCAATAATTCAGCCAGTTAACTGCCATCGTTGTTCCTTCCTATCTCTGCATTCTTGATAAACAAATTCATAAAAAGATTTTACTGCTCCGTTCCCTGGAGCAGTCTATTAGCCTGTCGTTCAACATGCACTACCCGTCGAAGCCGAGCTCCCACAACACAATATCCCTTAAGATGATCTCCTTTGCATTCGCTATGATGTAATTATGCTAATTATCCAGCCGGCTTTAATATCCTCATATTTTCCAGGAGGTTTACGATCAAACCTGTTCCTTTAATTTACTTTCCCTGCCATCGGAGCCGGGGTGTTTTGATGCGCTCTGCCACACGTACGTCTCTCTCTGCGGGCTGTTACGGCTCGTCAAGGCCACAGGGAGCTTAGACATAACTTTGTCCCAGCTGACAAGAATTTAAAAAAAAAAAATCACTTCTAACTAGCATTTAGCCAATGTTTGATGGCTTCTCCCATCTACAACGTTACGCCGATAATGCCCGTGCATTTCAAGGTTTCATCTTTTTTCTTCTTTTTTTTGCAGTGTAGTATATTTCCCGGGAAACCTTCACATATTTACCCTTCCACTTGCAATGAAAGCCCTGCCTGTTAGATTAACATTTATCTGTGAGGAAAAAAAAAAAAAAAACAAAACAAACTAGAAATTTTGGAGGCCAGATCCTTACAGCTAGTATAAAACTGATGCATATTATAAAACCGATGCAGCGACTAAGAAGCTGGCCTTTCGATGTCTGGAATGAATTCCTTTAAGTAATACATATGAAAAATATCGTTTGACATAAAAATCTCATTACCTTCCCAACAGCCCTGAAATACAGAGTGGTTCAAACCCTACCAGAGCGGATGACAGAAAGTCCTTTGCGTTCAATTGAGTATTAGCTTACTTAGGAATATTTTCTTTCATCTTTATAAAGTTTCAGCGCAAATGCTAGGCAGAATACGGTTTCGTTTGCTTTTTCATTTCAAGTTTTGCTGTGTGCTTTCTTTTTAAAAAAGAAAAAGAAATCTGAATTTTCATGGCTTGGGGCTACCACAAATTTTTCTCCCCATTAAATGCGATTTAAATACCAAGAACGGTTGGCCATAATCATAATAAAATAACCAACCATGACCCAGATTCCTTTTATAGAGGGTTTTTTGGTGTGCATCATTTCCATAAATTCCTGGGGTGTGTGGTGGCCTTTAGTACTTTGTAATTTGAAAGCGTTTTCACAAACTATTTCCTGGTTTTTTCCTCCGCTCCGTTACTGGTGAGCTGAATTTCCTCATGTCTTTACGTGAGAAAAATGATGTTCTTTGTCATATTCTATGGATTTATTCATGGGCTGCGCAGAGGGTTTGCATGGCAAGCTCGGTGTCTCCTTGCAACAGCCCCAGTACAGCTCTGGAGACATGGAAATGGTGCGGCGACTTCTGCAGAGCCTGGGCCAGCACCAGAGCTACCCACAACTCGGTGCATGGATGGGTGAAGGTCCGTCACACCTCTTTTCCTCCCCATACAGAAATACAACTCCAGATGACTCTGTGCAAGCAGGCGGGAGAAGGCTAACCAGCACGCACGTTCCCTACGTACAGTTGTTTCACTCACACTGGATTTTATCTTCAAGAGACAATCTCCACCTAATCCCAGCCCTTTCCCTATGCCGTTAGTTCAAAGGGCAGAGGCTCAGTCCTCCACTCCAAACGCAACCACGAAGCTGCTCAGCCCAACGTTGCATCTGTCCTCAAGGCTTTGGAGACAGGACGCTGCTTGGAGAGATATGGAAGATGACCCACGAGGCATGAAGGAGCACCTCAGCTCCTTCAACTTAAACGAGAGGACCTGGCAGCTGAGACTGGCGGTGGAGGCACCTCAGCAACGTGGCAGCAAGCCTCAACGCACCCTCCTCGCCTTTGCTTGGCATTGTCAAATCCTTACCTTGTAGCAGCAGTTGCCAATGACCCACCAGAAAGACCTTCAAACAGGAGAACTTTCCTGACACGAAGGGTGTGAAAAAGAGCGCCTTAGAGGTGTGAAGCTTGGGGAAGGAAACAAGATTAATCTCTTGGCCGAATTAGACACAGTCTTAGAGAAAAATGCGGGTAGGCTCTGAAGGAACACTCTTCCCTTGAGAGCTGAGCTGTGTCAGCCATGAGGAGTCAGGTTTCCTCTGTCCTCCCACCACAGGCCAAGAAAGCAGATGGAGGAAACAGATGCCCAACCCACAACCAGGCATGGGGACAGAATGGATCTTAACAGAGGCAAAGTGGAAATCCAGGCTGCCGGCTCCACCAAGTATCCCAAAATAGTCGGCAGCTGTAACATGGAGAGGGGGAGAATCGGTTAGCTGCTCCTAGGAGACCTCTCTTCCCTAACTCTGACCCCTGGTACTACAGAGGAAGAGGAGTTGGTGAGCAAGGAGACCTGTAGGGCATCCCAGCTCTGAGGAGCAGCATTTCAGAGTTGGGATGAATCAAGCGGGCAAGTCTCTGTCTCAGGGAATAGCCCAGATGGATTTCAGGGACCTCAACAGTTTTTACCAGACTGTGATACGAAGACTGCCTCCAACCTGCTTCAGTGACTAGAATCATCAGAGCATCACCCGGTCTTCCTCAGAGCTTCACAGAAGAAATAGCGAAGCTCAGGAGAGCAACTCCAGGAGAGCTCCGCCATGCAATCTGAAACACCTGAGAAAGGACCCTGGGCACGAACCTACTCAAAAGCAGAAGCATCGTTTCCCGGCCACATGGGAAATAAGCAGGCTGGGTTTATTTACATTGGGCTAACCCCACATCACATGCCCTAGAAATAATTTCTAAATAGATCTCCTACCTGGGGGGGGGGGAAGCAAAACTCCACTCAATTCATCTCCTAGAGCGTTCAAGGACAAGCAGGAGGGGAGCTGCTGAGACAAGCAAATCCTGTTGTCTTTACACCAAACCCACAGGGAAATCGGGACTGCCTGACAGAGGAAAAGGTAATCTTTTTGATATAGAAAACAGCGGTTGACAGACCAGAAAGCTTTGCATGAATGCCTTTTAGAAGAGCCCAGAGCTTTAGGGCGTGAATGTGAAATTTCTGTGTCTACCGGGACTGTACCAAGGCTACTGAAGTTGCCTGTATGAGCTACTCCAACCAGAAAAGATGGTGTTTGCTAACACTAACCTGGGAAGAGACAGGCTTTTGTTCCCAACCACCGAACAAGTCTTGCCGCAGCACGAATGGTGACCAGGTTGTTGTGGGAAAGTCTGGCAGGAGAGTAAAGAGTGCAGCTCCATCTGGGAACACCTGAAGAGAAGCTTATATATGAAACCTTATGCGAAGAACAAAGACCATGTGCCCAAGAGCGATAGACACCGTCTGACCATGGTGGTTGGCTGGGACGTCAACTGCAGAATCAAGTTTAGCATAGTGGAAGCCTTGCCCATAGGAAGTCAAGATTGCCTGGCTAGGGAGTCACAAGACGCTCTAACAAACCCCATGCTCACAACAATACATGATTCGAATCAAGCTTGGCACCTACCTGAGACCACAAGGTCTTAGCTGCCACCACTGTAGGATGTCTTCGAACCATGTTTTCGTGGCCTTTTTCCAGATTCTAGATGTCCTAGGCTTTGCGAGACCGAGGGTTTTGCACACACCATCTTGAGAGGGGAAAACGACCCTTCTCAATGACACAGATCAAGAGATTGCTTCCCCAAGTTGTAAGATAATGAGGCTGGAGTGTTAAATAACAGCATAGCACAGACAATTTTTGGAAGAAAAAACCTGTTGTTAGAAGGTAGGGAGAGGAGTGAAAACCATGAAGGGGTTTAGAAGTGGCCTGAATTCATACAACAGCTTTGAGAAATGCTCACATCCAAACAGAAGTTATTGTGCCGTATGTAACAACAGCTGGAGGAGCTTTAGAACTGAGTGCCCACCCTATGTGGAGAGAGTCAGATCATTTTCATGTTATACGGGAAAGGAAAATGCAAAGTGAGAAATATTCAGTAGAAGACTTGTCAGAAAAATTTAATTTTGAAATAGCTGGAGACACATGGTGTGACATAAGCTCAGGGAGGTTTCCTGGCTGGAAAGATGACCAGGGGACCAACTTGTCTGCTTTGCTTTTATTCAACAGTCCCATGTAATCAACACTTTTCCATGTAACATTTCATCTCTGTCAAAAGTGCCTGGCTTTTTTTTTTTTCTTTTTTTTTTTTCATCCAAAGCTAATGAAATTTGGTGGCTTCTTTTGTATGGATTGAAAACTACCAGCTAGCACTGTTCAACAACGGCTTTCTTGATAAGTTCCTTAAACCACTGTAATCAACACAGTTACCCCCCCTGCTTTGTTTTTTATTTGAGAGTAGTAATTTTCAAAGGATTGAGTTATTCTCAATGCAACACTAAAGCCAAAGTGCTAACTTGCTTTTGTTCTTTCAAACTTCTTCACTCTTACAAGGGACAGGTTATATTTAAAACCCTGCTAGCCGTGAAACAGCATGTGTTACTGGTCATTCTCACCCACCTTCTCTGTGAGGTGAGAAGTGCACGGATTGTTTATCAGATTGCTTTGGAAACACGCATTGGGTTGATGCCTAAGGTCAAACGAGCTTGTCTTACATAAGGAACCAAGGTCAGTGAGGGTCCTCAGGCCTTGTGCGTAGTAGCTTTACCCTTACAATGAGCAAGGACGGCTTGTAGTAGTGTCACATCTGCAAATTCCAAGACTACTAAGAACAAAAATAGTCCGTCAACTGATGTACAACTAGTTTCATAAATATCAACACCTGTTTCTCATTATTTTGCCTCTTTGAAGAAGATACTTTCCTATTTCAGCTGGTCAGAAGGCCAACCCCATCTTGAGTTACAGTCTGGTCACAGTATCTCCACCACTGTCTCATTAAATAAGGACAAGAGAGCCACCCTGATGGGTCTCACTGGGCTGAAACCACGCCAATCCCACAAGCCAAAGGAAGGGGGACACAAAGCAAAACACATCTCTCTAGTCAAATACAAGTCACTTCAAAGTTTCCATGACTCAGAGCTATGGCCTGCCAACGGTGGTACCCTGTCGAAAAAATATTGTGGCTTAGTGAAATCGGCCTGAGGCTGGAAGGCAGGAAGATGTGGGTTTTAATGCTGGCTCTGCTGCTGCATCATCGGGTAACGGCAACCAAGAAATTCCCCACGAGTTCAAACTTCTTTGAAAGTACGTAGGGTTGACACACACGAGAAGTACCTGAGGACTCCAGCAAAACAAGGACATAAAATACTACCCACTGACTGTACTTATCTGCTTTCCATCTGTACATAGATACCGTTCATCATACTCTAACTCTGTCTCCCTTGGCACGCCTCCACACAAACTTTTACCAGATCGTTTTCCCCCTACTCCTCCACAGTTGTGGAGGTTTGACGGCCGCGTTGAGTGAACCTGATGCCTCTGCTGTATAAAACAACCCAAGTCAGCACCTTTTAAGGGAGTGAGGTTGAGAAAGAGATCTACTATTTTTTTTTAACTTCTGAAATTATGGTCATGTTACCTCTATCGTATTCAGTATCAGTATTTCATCCCTTTTTAATCTTCTAACTTAGTTCTTTTCTGCGGAAAAGAGGCTCCAAGGGACTCTGCTTGTGATAGAGCTGACATTGCCTTGACCACATTGGATAACAAGAACACAAAATACAAAAAAGATCCCAGACTGCTCAGTGAAAGGCTAGGTTTCATCAACGCCAGCTAGAGCACAGGACACCTAAGAATATCAAAAGAGGAGGAATACCTCCTGTACACCTCAAAAGGCACATCTTGGGAATCATTAGTTTTGGAATTAGCTCAATCACGGCTGGCAAAAAGTCTCATTGCCAGAGCTCCATGGCTGCAGACACGCCAATATTAGCATCAGATACAAGAATTTTGGGTTGAACTGGAACCACCACTTAAACATCCCATGACATGGGAAGAAGTCCACCAATTGCTCCCCGCTCCTTCATTGTTTTAATCCACCTACATGTTCTCTTAACTAGACGTCTTTCAATGATTGGGCCTAATATTAAAGAAATACAAATGCATTTCAATAGCTAGCTAACTCATTAAGCTGGCTTTTGACAGGGTCCTAGCAAATTTAGCCTACCAGCAGCATCTGCAAGCAGACTGGAGCACCTCAAGCCAGCATCTGAACCACAGTCAAAAAAGTCAGTTAATCCATTACCATCTTTGTTAGCCACCCAGTTGGACATAACAATCCCAACGTTAGCAATTAGCGTGGCCAGTGCTACCTACTGCAGTGCTAATTAACAGCACATTAGTTCTTCTAAACATACCCAGATCTTTTGACAGCACCAGACATGCAGGACTGGGGGAAGGCAGGGGGAGAAGCATCTTTGCTTACCCTAGGTCAGAGATTCAACTTCCCAAAACCCTGCACATCCTCCCGATGTCATGATAAATCATTCTTTCTGCTCATTTAAGTGTCTCAGCTCTCAGAGCACATCCAGGGGAAGCACTGGGTACAAACAGATCCCACAACTTCACAATCGCCTTCTGGTTCCCTAACAAAGACAACGCTCAAGGGTTTTGACTCCAAATAGCATCCACTGAAGTGTAAACTGGCCACAGCTCTACTGAGATCAGGTAGAGCTCAGAGAGAACACACAAATTATGGTCATTATCACGTAATTATGGTATTACTACAGCAGCAGCAAAGCCTCCTGTTAGTCCCCCTTGATTTCAAATAGATGATCAGGAATAAGGTCCGAGAGGGTACGTATGAACACACACGTGAGAAATGGGACTACCGAGTTTTAGCTTGTGCTCTTGGGATGGCACCAAGATCAGAACTGCCTTGCCAGATGCACCAAGTTCATTTCTTACATCACACAAAATCAGTAAATTCAACTGATGGCTGACCCGTTTTCAAGCGTCTTCACCGGAGACAGGACACCTTTGCCATACTGTTTGTCAGCCAAACAAAAGTACACAAAACAACAGTGTCTGTTGACACAACAAACTGAAAATATAATACACATTTGTGATCAAGTGTTCTACACTCAAAATAAAGCCCCTTCGAGCTTAACTTCAACTAGGCTTCGGTCCATCAGCCAGGGAAGTTTCAACCCAGTGCTCTCAATCCAAACAGAATTCAAATATTTAGACTGTTACTTGCACACTAATTCCTTTCCCACCTCCCCCCCCTTTTTAAGTAGATAACTTTGAAGCTGTTTTTTCCTCCTCTCTTCTAATAGGACTTCCTGCTGTTGGCAAATAAGCATTTTGGAAAAAAATCCTCTTTAATATTCTTCCTCAGGGCCTCAGAAGAGCATAGTGTTTTCTCCACATTAAACAAGCACAGCTGCTGTTTGTCATGCAAAAATCCACTAACTTTGGATTTCAGCATTTTTAGAACGAAATCAGGAGACAAAGAAGTCTTGCAGAGTTTCAGTAAGCCAGACTCTCTAAGTCCTTAAAAAAAAAATCCCCCCTCACAAAATCCCAAACAAAACACCTTCATTCCACAGGATGAGATGTACTATTTGCTGAGGAGCACTTGAACACTCCCAAAGATCATCTGAGCAGAAAGATGAAGCAGAATTGTCTTCTCCAGAACCAAAATTCATTTAGATACTACCTAAAGATACTATCATTTAGATACTACCTAAAGAGCAAACCTCTTCCCACTGAGGTTGTGGTCTTTTTATTGCTATTACTATTACTATTTATTTATTCGTAAGACTGCTTCTCCTTGCGGTCAGGTAACAGTCTCTTCCATCCAGTGCCAGGCTGCAGGACAAGTTGTGTCAGTTCTTCAGTCTTGAGCTCAAGTTGCTTCTCAAGGGACTACATTGAGTCTTAGCTTTGACAATAGAGATGCAAAACTAGATCTATGCTCCCCTCAGCCCAATTTCCATTAGGCCTGCTCCTGTGCTCCAACTACTCTTTCAGTGCTGTAACAAAAGGAAAACTAGTTTTATGATCTTTAACTAGCAGATACATATCAAGAGCGTTCAAATAACTGCTAAGGGTGCTTTTGTGACCGCGTATCACTGCTGAAACTGAGCATCAGCCACTCTTTCTTCAGCTCCACCACTTTTCCTGTTCTACTAAACCTCAGTATTTCTCAGCCCTGGCTCTTTGCCCATTTTAATTTCCTACGCTACTCAAAACCTCAAAGTCTGAGTACATTATGAAGATATTTTCCCTCACATCAGTACTAACATCAGTGTTGCTAATACCTGTGGTTTTTCTTCCCATTGGACTCCCCGACTTCTGAAGCTGTAAAAGAAAAGATAGTGTACTTGTCTAGAAGGGAATTATTCTTCCTAAATTAACGTTATCATTTCCAAGGCTTAACTACAAAAAGAGGAGAGGGGGTTTATGTTGGCGTCTGAATGCACACCTCAGTGCTGTATACGCAACTCTTCCGTAAACCAGCATCCTGTTAGGTATATCCAGTCCGGAGGTGGATGCTCTCCAGAGCAACCACAGTCCTTCCCAACCCACAGCCTGCCTCAGCGCTCGACAGTCCTCCCATACTTCTGAGACTGCTGAGCTCCTCAGATGCATGACAGCCCTCATCCAAAAGACAATTTCATTTGTTCCCCAGTACAAATCTAGTTTTTTCCAGATCCTCCTCTACCAAAGTCAATGCTCTTTGCTATTCAGCAGACCACTTACAAAAATACACGACAACTAATTCTGAAGTCCTTTCTCCACCTTAGACAGCAGTCTGGGTAGTGAACATTCACTCAACCTTCAAGTGGACCCTGTCGAGCTCTTATCCATCTACACTGGCAGCAGAGACAAGCCCAAGCTTCATCTGCCTTCGCTAGCTTTGGAACCAAGCATGTGAGGAAGCACAGTACAGACGCACAGCACAACTTGGCTCAGGTCCATAAGAAATTTCACTAGGACCTGTACCTGAGCTAACATCCCCTCTGATAGCACACAGTCCTTCTCCATGTGGCATTACTCGGACTTCCACCGGCTCACAAATCTCAGCACTGCCTGCGCCACTGTTCTGTGGCAAGATAAATTTTGCTCTTCTCAGAGCTTCAGTAGGATCAAGTCTTGCTCCTCTCCTGAGGAGCCTGCCTCTCCTGCCTGAGGCTTTTTTATTTAACCACAGGCTCCACCAGTGATTCCACAGGAAAAAAAACCACCAACACCCAGCTGTGAAAGCCCTGGGGAGCCCATTCTGAATAACCCCCATCCAAATCTCAACAGCTTAAGCACATCTTTTTCTCAGCTTCACTCTCTGAATCCTACAGATAACTCTTCAAGGACACGCAACACAAACAGAAGAGACAGGACTTCTGAAGTGTTTCTAACTCACTAGGCATTAGTTTTATTTCAAAGTAACTCACGAACCTAAGCTTACCTGTATACTACCCCCTCTCCAACTGTTTCGTATCTCTGAAGAGTTTGGAGCATATGACAATTAACCCTTGGGAGTCTGCAATTCCCTGGTCCAGAGTATGGCTCTACAGCTTGACCTGCCTCTCCTCCAGCTTCCTTGTAAACCGGCTCCATGCCTGAGGCTCCAGCCTCCCTGTCTTGCTACTCCTCGATCAAAGGTGACCAACCACCTAGACAACTCCCTTCACAGATTAAGTAAGAACTGGTGGACACCACCCACCCTTTTACCCAAAGATAAACTGCAACTGCTGACAACCTAAGTTTAATGATTTTTCTATGCTTGGTGCCAGAACAGTTGTTCTTGGAATTTTACTTAAAAATGAAAAGGCAAGTAAGACTAAAGCAAAGGTAAGTTTTAAAATCAAACGGAATTTGCAGCCTCAGGTACACATTGCTCATAAGCTCAATTAATTCAGGAGGCATACATAAATTTTTTATGATACTTTACCACAGCTTTAGACGAGCACATAGCTAGATGGTGTTAACACAGAAAAATCAAGAGTGACAGCAGCTTTGTTTCAACTTTCACTGTTGCAAATTAAAAGAAAAAAAACCAGTAGGGCTGGAGCACATACGTCCATTGCCACTTTGGATCCTATTCCAAAAGGAACAGAACAAGCAACTGGGCTTTACTGAATCCATTCTGACAAGAGCTCCTACATGGGGGAAAAGGATCAAGAGCATCGAGGTCTGACATCTTTACATATCCATTATTTGTCATTCATTTTTCTTCTGCCAACTAACTAGATTTAATCCTGATTACAGTTAATGAAACAACAGCTAATGTAACATCAAAGACTGTTCTCAGCTTTGAAGCCTTGATTCTAGCTTTCGTAGCTGTGACAATCTAGTTCCAGAAACTTACTCCACAAACTGTGCTTTCCCAAGAGAAGAAACAGCAATCCTACTTGGAGAATTTTTTACAGAAGAGAAACTGAAAAGAGGACCAATATGACTGAAGGTTAATTTTCAATGGCCTCTTTTAATACAGTTTATGATGGTTATTTACTAGCCAAGCTTAAGTGATAAGGAAAACACACATTTCACTAATACTTTCTTAATAGTAATAAACTTTCAGACCAGCTGCAATTTAATTCCCTGAGCAGGTCCTTCTAGAAGCACTTTCTAATACAGCTGGCATGTTACTTGCAACGTGTAATTCTTCTAACGAAGACAGTACCTCACTGACTCTTCAGACCTGGTATTGAAGCTTCAGTGTCCCCAAAATTAGGTTATAGTCAAACTTGTTTTGGTAAAAGGAACACTGCTTCATACTCAAGTAAAACACTGTGTGGGTGGAGTATAGTGAAATCCTGTATTTCACAATATTTTAACTCAAAACCCAGCTGCAGTAAAATTTCAGTTTGCAATGCTAAAAAAAGCTGTAACCACAACGAAGTATGACAAGTTTGAAGGTTAAAACAAAACACTTACAGTTCACTGTGCCAACAATTTAGAGCTGCAGATGATTATCAAACCCCCAAACGTCACACCCTCCCACTGCAACATGAAAAGTCAAGTTGGACACATAAAAATAAAAAGCTCAGTAGTACTCAGAAGTACGGTAGTTGTGATTTCTAGTTTTTACTGTGTAAACTAGTTTAAAGCTATTATTCCTAAACATCTAAGCTGACTACTTTGATAGCACCCAGGAACTTTTTAAGGCAGATATTCATACCTTATGCATTTATATCAGGCACCTCAGCCAACAGCCTAGGCTCTCTACCAGACAGCAATTCAGAGCCCCAAATTCAGACTTTACCTCTCCTTGCTGATTATTATACAGGGAGCCTGAAGTTAAACTATTTACACTGCCTGCTTGCAATCAGTCTCAAGGAGGTTAAGTCCTGATTAAGCAGAGTAAGAACAAGAAAACACCACAGCAATCACCATGTTCTAGATCTGTATAACAGCACCTGGAAGCCTAAGGACTCCATGCAGGACGCTAAAGTAACAGCAGAGAATTCCTGTTGCACAGAGCTTACCCACCTAAGACAGGAAACATGCATAGAAGAAGGGGGAAATACCCAGGTGATGTTCTACTATCAGTTCTCACAGTTTAAAGGTGCAGGACTCCAAATATTTGCCATTGTTCTTGAAGCCCCAGCCCTGGCACTGGAAGAACTTCTACATGAAATCGGGGTTTTCTTTGGAGGGGGGAGGGTTCCGAAATGTCAGCTCAGTGCATCCAAGCTGCTAAAAGGCAACTCAAAAATAATTTTTAGGCTTGGGTGTTTACATCAACTACCTGAATTTTGGTTACTTGGCTTTGGCAGTACTATGAAAGCCAAGCTCAGACAGGGGTAGTGACAAGAGAGATCAGAACCCAGGCACACAGTATCCCAGTCCAAACTTAAGGCAACAGCTACATACAGAGTTTTTCCAGGTTCACGATACAGATAAGCAGCTGGCTTAAAGCATCTCCAGTTGAGACTCCCTGCTTGGTAAGTATTTTATTTAACCAAACAGCCTCATCGCAAAAAATAATTCACTTTTCATTTGTACTTTGGACATCAGTACTTTGACTGGCAGAAGAGAAGAGGGATGAAGTCACATTCCTTACGTACCACAGGCATTCCACATTAAGATGCTTGAGCAGGCACTGGTCAGATTTTGAGGAAGAGCAGAACAGCAGTGGGATAAGTCAGAAAGGCACTGGATTAAGAAACAGGAGTAGGTTAAAGTTACTCAACAACTGCCAAAGGCATTTAAGTGAAATACAGGCAAGCAAACATTTCGAATGCAGATAAGTTCCCTTGTTCCACTACGCTGTGGCTGGAACAGTAAT
Source organism: Fulmarus glacialis (assembly GCF_000690835.1). Lineage (NCBI taxonomy): Eukaryota > Metazoa > Chordata > Aves > Procellariiformes > Procellariidae > Fulmarus > Fulmarus glacialis. The sequence continues at coordinate 52,217 of NW_009233761.1, read as the reverse complement.
GGCAGGAGAGAATATTTTACTGGTACTAACAGAAGTCCAAAAAAAGTGACTTCTACACAGACTGAGATGGCCTTGCACCACAGGTCCACAGATAACGTCTGCAGTGTCCTTGTACACTACTTGGAAATGCACACCAAAAAAGGGTACAGTCGAGGTTATTACAACGTTCAAGGCAAAGCAAGTAATATCGCCATAACTGAAAAAACACATACAGAAATCCACAGTAAAGAGACTGCAGAATTAGGTCACCCAACTGATTCAAGTTGCAACCTGCTCATAAATGCAACAGAGTCTTTCACCCAGACAAGTCGCTCTTATCTAACTGTTTCACAGGTGACAGTAAACATCTGAGCTAGTAGGATATAATTTGATTGTGGTAGAAAAAAGCAACTGCTTTAATAAACTCGATCTGGAGTAGAAGCCTGTATCATTAAACACACACAGATCCAGAACCTCCACAATAGCTGTATAAGAAGTGATTTTAACATCTAAACTAAACCTTTCCAGCCACAACATGCAGGACACTTGTGCCATTTATTTGGGTGGGTTAGAACGATTCCTAACCTTCAACAGAAAATATATACAGCAATTAATTAAAAAACCAACCATCATGAGAATTAAAACTTTTATTAGTGTATTCACATATTAGGCAAATGCAACACGCATGAAGCTTATTTCTTAGGTTCACAAGTTCTACCAATACATTAGTCTACTGGTAAAACTAGCACAAACTGGTAACTGCTTTGCCAATTTTTTAAAGGTGTCTGGCCCACTTTTTCAAGGCTTGATTTTTGGTATTGCTTCTATGCCCTAGTCATTATGGCATAAAAATATCCATCACTATCATCAATTCAGTCAACTGATTAAAAGCTGTAACACTGGCCACATTTTTGTTCTCAAAGCTAAGTTATCACTAGCTGTACTTACAAAGTACAGTACTAGTGTAATGGATGAAACAATGGGAAAAACAGACAAAGGCAATCCTGCTACTGCCACAATAACAAAAGAATGACAGACAGCTAGATCACAAGATTGTTAGTAAGATGTATATTTTTCAAGTCAGAATAACCCTCCTATACAGTTTCCCAACCCTTCCCCAACCCAGACTTATTTGTAGAATATATTTCAGAATATTTTTAATATGGTGCAGCTGTAGTGTCCAAGGGTTCACAATAACATGCACTGTCACGAAGAACTTAGAAGTCCTCCTTCGCTGGTCATACCTCAGCAACCACTATCCTAGAGGTTTTGCAGAAGCAACTACTTTTAATAACAAGGCCCATTATGACATAATGAATGCGTATGATCTGGTACGTAAGTAAGCTATACAAAGCCACTCAGATCAGAAATTTAAATTCTGTTACTGAAATATGTTAAGAAGCTGCATCTATTTAAAACCTATAGAAAGAGTCTAGTTTACCCTGGGAAAGGATTTTTCAAGGTATTTGGCTCCAAAACCTAAAACCCATGATTTTTAGTGACACCTGTTTAATGAAAAAATACAGATGTAAGGGGTAAGCCAATAACCTTGTGTACTTAATCCAGTATCCAATGCTACGGTAAATTCTCATTCCGTGAGAAAAAACACTGATTTCAATGATTCAAGGTACAAAAAAGTCCTACATTACATCCATGCCAGCAATACTGCTGGCAACAGATGCATCAACTCAGATGGGTAGGGAAAAGTAGACTCCTAGTGTGATGGATACTCGGAATTTATAATATGAATTCATTTTAGGCCCCATTAAGCATATAAAGTGTCTTAAGATTTCACAGATGAATCTCAAGACATTTCTTTCCCTTCCAACGGAGGGATTTTTTTTTTTTTCTTTAAGAAGGCAGCAAAAAGTTAAGCTTTTCTACAAGGAAAGTCTGCTTTTTATGTTTAGGACAACTCGAAAACCTGCTTATATAAAAAAATATAAAAGAATAAAGGAGTAGAGTCTTGGAATTTTATGAGAGATTTGCCCCAATCAAAAAAACAAACAACTATTTATGGGAACTAAAATGTAGAACAGCACAATACTGTGATATTTGAGATCATGATACATTACCTGTACATATACTTAGCTATTCATGTTATTGATAAACCATTAGGACACTCAATTATATACCCAATAAAAACACCATTAAGAGTCTTTAGAACTGTCCCTTCTTCTTTCTGAAGAAGGTATTTCTATACACTAAATTTTCATCTAGTATCAGAGTATAGGAAACAGAATCCACAAGGTGCTTTAATTGATGAGACCTCAAGTGCTGTTTTTCTTTTTTTTTTTTTTAAAAACCTTTTTGGATAGTAAACAGTTCATGGGGACCACACACAAATACTACGACAGACGAGCTGTTATATTAAGTCTGTTGATTGGACTCGGTATTTAGCCCACTGGTAACGGAGGAAGGAGTTTTACGACATGCTGGAGCAGCGTACTGAAGGGGAGCCCATCTGAGTCAATACTTTGTCCAACCATTGTAGAGGTCCATTCAGATGAAGTTCAATCCAGCAAGGAGTGCTTGTTACTGTTTGCCGCCTAGGAAATAACGAATAACAGCAAAGTCAGAGAGCAGCTTTGGCTGCTATAAAGTTCTCCATCATATGATCAAATACGTTTCCATCCATATCTACTACACAGAAAGATACCAATCTGCAACCATTACCATAACTGTCACTAAGCTTTTTTCAGACAGTCTTTGAAGGAAAAAAAAAAAAGCAACAAAAAACCCCAACACACCCCATATCTATAAAGCACATCAATATTACATGCTTGTCCATAATACATCAAGAATATTCTGCTCTGGAGAATAAGATAAGAACTGCAGCATTTGCTTCAAGTACGACACCAAAAGCCTCACTTCTAAAAAGAAATTAAAAACTGAAGATTGTCCAACCAACGTGGTGTTCACATCACAGATAGTTGTGAGCAGCTGCATCTCAATCTTCAAAGAGTCTGCATGCATAACTGCGTTTGAATTTTGTAGACAACTACTGAGAAATATGGTATAGAAACACTTGGCTCTGCACTGTCAGCGTGGCCAAACAGCACAATACTATTGCTATCATAAGGTCTGGCTTTTTGGAGCAATTGACAAGATAAATGTATAAGGAAACTGCTAGATGTTGTCAGAAACACTTCATCAAAACACAGTGTGTGGTTATACTGTGCTAACTGATGCTATCTCAGAGGAACACCAAACTTTATCTCTGATTTCCTGTAATATTACACTTCTACATGTGTTTTGTACTGTAACATCCTCACACAAACAATCTGAGTCAAAATTGTGTTTCCCTTGACTTCTATCTAAACTTGCCTATAATTTTCCACAATAGAAGCCCTTAAACAGCATACAGAAAGCCTCAGTAAAGCTGAAGGACTCACAGCCATAAAAGCTTCATTCACTTTCCCATATATGCTTGTTTCAGAGACCTGTTATTCAAAATCTTCCTTCTCATCTCCAAAGTAAAGAAATCAGTATTGGACATACTCTGCCTGAGAAATCCAGTTATTTCACTGTACCCACTCCAGGCATGGGAGTTTTCCCAAACTAGACTGGCAAGACTACTGTTGCTAAGCCAGTTTTTCCTAGTAATTCTAGCTATCCCAAAGTCAAAGCAAGGAGGTATTAAGATTCAAAGGCAGCAGATTAGTCAGACACAAACCCAGCCCCTTCATTTTTACTGTCGGCACTGCAACCCTTTGCTTTAAGGAAATCTGTTTATATAAACAGAGGAACTGAAAAGGCAGAAAGATTAAGTCAGTGAGAGGATAGATTTCAAAAGTTGTCTGTGGTTTCACATTTTCTAGGAGAAGAAAGTGGCTGGGGTCTGTGCTCTCTCAGCACTCTAAAAACCATTGTTATCTTAGCCCTGAATGCCTATGCCAAAACAAAGTGATCCAATAAAAGAACAATCTAAACCACAGGAAATATAATTCCATTTAGTCTCGAATCCTCTCCCAAAGAAGGAAGTTCGTTATTCCACCGCTGTCAACTCCCCTACAATGTGTTCCACAACACACTTCCTCAAAATTTTATAACTGGTTCTGTTCAACAGCCCTGGCTTTGCACTACACTGGCAGAAGTTGATAAAATAGTGACAGTCACTTAGCAGCTGTCTCAAAGCTAAAACTCAGCCTCTTCTACCCATGGATTTCCAGTTCACGTATCACTAAGCCTCTCTGCTGTAATTACCTCTACTTAACTTTCTTCAGAAGATGATCCTAGCCCTGGATAGTTCCTGCATTAACGTGAACACTTGATAGCCGATCTGAACTTCTACCACCATCCTCAATTCAAGCCAACATGGACCGAGCAAAAAGCTATAAGCTATTTTGTCTACCAAGCTTATAAAATCTACCACCTTGCCGTATCTACACCTTTATGCACATACGCCATAAGCCTAAAATACAAGTAACGCTTTGGCTTTGCGAAAGCCTCTTCTATGAGAAATGTTTTTGACATAATAATGAAGCACGGAAGTTTTAACAAGAATGATGGATTCTACCCTGCTTCCTGGTCTATTTTGACAATTCAGACTATATTCATTTAAATTCGAGGTTCTGTTTGCAGGAGCAACCTCTTCTTGCTTTCACAAGAATCACAACTGCAGCATAACTCACAAGCTTTGTGCATCAATAATTTATTAGCACCATCTTAAACAGAGATGCAAGGAAACTAGTTCAGCATTATGTCAGTAATCAGTTTCTGTGCTATTCTTGCAGTGTTTCCACTGGAGCTTTTTCAACCCTATGATCTCTGAAGGGTTTATAGACTACTAACAACCAACATTCTCCCTCCTTAGAAATAACTTTACCAAAAGCCTCCCCACTGTTTTAACCCAGCAGTTACACTCCATTCACTTCAAGTTGTCTCCATATCATCTGACTGATTAAGCCTTTCTTCTGTTCTGATTTGAATGTTGTATTTAATTATGCATAAGCATATACATACTCCTTTTGAGCCAAATCCAACAGTTCTTTAAACTTGAGCCAGATTCTTTCTTGTGTACCTCTTGCTAACAGAGGTACCAATTTATTCCATTACTCAAATTTCTCATTTCATCTAATTAGGCTTTTACAAATTCAGCTTCATTTAGCTGAGAAGCCTCCCCCATGTATTGACGCTGCTATTTTACACGTATATATTTCAAGAGCCCATAAAAAAAAAAAATCAAAATCCCAGGATTTACAGTGCAACCTATATGCCTTTATTCAACTTCAGAAATTATATGGATTTTAAAAAAATCATTATGTATTGCAATAGGGTATTGATATGTCAGACTTCTATTCTTTCAGTGGGCAATTTCTAGAAAGGTTTAAGGAATTTGTTTAAAACCACAACTCTAGCTCTCCAAAATAATGAAATCTTTAATACTGCTCAGTTAGAAGTCAATGCCTTTTCTTCCCAAGTTCCCATATTACATTAAAAACAGGCACAGCCCTTAACTATAGTTCTTAGTTTGCGCTAGTGGAGAATACCATTGGAATCTATTCAAAAGGAGATAAAAACCTAATTTTTCCACTCAAAAAACTGTTCTTAGCACTTTTACTACATAAACACAGTCATCTTACTCTTGCAAAGCTTTTTCCACTACAAGTTCCAAAATATTTGCCATCCCTTAAATGCGTGTTCTCCAGCAGTTTTATTCTGCAGAATGCACTCCAAGTGACTCCAATTCTTTCTGTCAAGTACTACCAGCTGCATCCCACACCACAACCTAACAAACTCATTACACTCCATATAGAACAGGACAGAGAGCGAAATGACTGTACATCCAACAAACATCATAGCACAAACTGTGAAACTTCTAGATGTTGTCAGTAGTTTCACCACAATAAGCAAGCAAGCAGGAAGGAAACAGAGCTTTGACAACATTCCTTGCTCAACAGCTGACTTCAATGCCATACTAAAATCAGTTTACTGGTCTTTATGACTTAGGAGCTCCATAGCTGAGGGGGAGAAAAAGGAAAATAGCAGTTCAACTTGCAGACAGCATATCTACAATAGCAGTAAGAAGCCTGGACATACGGCTTTCAAGCCAGACAGAAACAGTGTATTAGTGAAAGAAGAAAAATTATTAACTCCAAATTTAAAAGCAAAGGTTTTTTTCCTTACCTGTATTCAGCTCCCCACCCTTTAACAAAACTCATTCTTATGGTACACATTCTAGTAAGCTGATAAACTGCTTCAAAACCCTGATTCACAGATTGAGCCAGAAGAGCAGCAAATTCTTGGTTATTAAAGATTTTTAGATTGCATCCTATAAAGAAAAAAGAAGTCAAAAGGGTACAATCAATGAATGAATGCTTGTGTTTGCTACACAGAAGCCTGAAACTATGAAGAAACCCCTTCTAGGTATCAAAAGGAAAGCAACTGTCATCCAGTGAATACATTCACTAGATATTTTTGCATGAGACCTCTGGTAGGCTACTAACCTGGTGGAATTTTGCACACAGTTGCAGGATGCCAGCCGTATCTTTGATTACAGTTGGGGCTCTGAACAAAAATCGCACTATCGCTTAGGCACTCAGCAAAAACTTCTCCACCAATGTAATAGAGACGTACTCCCCTTCCTGTAGGAAAATTCAAAGGAACTCTAGTTATGAAATGATCCAAGCAGATTAACAAACAAGGGAGTATTTTGTTTCAGAGAAGGCCAAGGTTTTTCTTTATAACAGAAACAGAAATCAATTATCTGCAGGACCACACTGCTGGGCTGACAGCTGTAGCAGGAGCAGAACACAATTAACTTGCATTTTTCTCCCACGAACACACAATATTTGAAGGAGAAGCAGAATAATTTTTGGTCAAGAGCGAGACAGACTTTTCTAGCCATGTAACCAAATCCAAGTTAGGAAGCAGTATTCATTACTAAATAACTTTTTCACTTAAAGAAATAAAAAGATTAGATTCAACAGAATTAAAACTTGTGCTAATATTAAAGTGTTGTACGTGAAGTGGCACAGGCCACTATGGCAAAAAAGGAAAACACAAGTATACCACTTCAACGCTCTCCGCTTACACGCGCCCACACTACTTCACAACCCACTGCATACCTCTTGTCTGTACTATTTTGACAAAAACAACAGGACTTCACTTAGCCCTATTATAAAAGAATACCCATAAAAAATCCTATTGTTCACTTTTAAATTGTGATCTTGCACTCTCTCTCAGTGGAAAAAATCTGTATGGGTTATTTCTAGCACAAGTAAGACAAGTAATGTACAATTGATCTCCAAAAGAAAACTATTTATAATTAACAGGTCCTTTATAAAGGCTATAGTTTCCCTTCCCCTTTTTCTTTAAAATCATTTTTCAAACAAAATGCAGGCTGCTCTACAAAAAAGTGAGAGCTCATTACATTTCTGCTTTTCCTCATCATTGACCATTTTGATCAGTCAGCACAGGCATAGCCTGGGTCTCTGCATATCTAAAATTTTATTAGACAAGCATTTGGATTTGGCATAGAGGGAGTCAGAAGGTTCTACTAAAGAGATTGAACTTTTTTACTAAAAGTAAAAACAAAAAAATCTCGCCAGTGTTGCTAAATAAAAGAATCCAGGAAAAAAAAAAAAGTCGTTTACTGAAGAACTTAAAGCCAAGAAGCTGCAGTGTGGAAAACAATATTCTTTACTAACCATTACAAAGAAAATCTTGATCATGTCAAAACAGTGTGTTATCTCAATGGCAGCTTTTCCTATTTCAGAAAAGAATTCAAGAAGTACTACCAATGTCCATTCTGCATTTTATAAATTAGAATAAACTAAGCAACATGTTAATATTTTGTAATTAAAGCTTAAATTTCAATTATAAGCAACTCTGAATATAAATGCTACCCAGGGCAGAGTGGTCCAAGGAGGAGCCTGAAAGCCAAAAACCTGCCCCTCGGGATCCTTTGATGCATCATCTTTTTCCAGAAGCCAGAGAATAGCAATGTGAGCAACAGAAACCCCATACAGTTGAGTGGCTTCCTCCTGTGCCGCTCCCAGCCTGACAGCTGTGTGACTGCTGCTGCCACCGACTTAGTGACTACTGATTGAGGAAAGGCAGCTCCTTTCAGTTCCAGCCATCACTACATCTCTTGGCAACTCCAACTGGCTGTGGTAGCAGAAGCTGCTACATTTCTCCCTCATTTGAGAAGCGGTGACCTCTGCGTCTTCCCACTTCTGTCCTCAGCAAGAGAGACCAAGCTCTCCTTGGCAAGCCTCGAGAGAGAAGTTCAATGGCTGGCTGCACAAGGGTGAAAGGATCCCAATACACAGATCTGCTCAATCCTACCTGGATCCTTCCAGATAATTTAATGGCTAAAATGACATTAAATAGTTAAAAGATCAGAGATTTTTACCTATGTGTCGCCTTGTCATTTCCACTGTAGCATTTCTGTTTACATTGGAAAGCAGACCTAGACAAAATCGTTCTGAATTTGATGGATCTGTAAAGCCATCTACGGTCAGGGAAGGCTGTGATGCATGGAAGGTTTCTCCCACTCTTTGATTCAATTCGTAATATGCTATTGAACACCAAAACGCAGGCTCCGAGTAAGTAACTGGTTGCAAGTCTAAAAAAAAATTTTAAAAAACAAGCTTAACACAGAATTTGAGGCCGAAAAGAAATCTGCCCTGCTATTCGTCTCTTCCAGAAACGACAGCAATAGTCTCCTCAAACTACACAAATTATATTTTGCTTGCTGTCATTTTTACCTACCCCAGTAAACAGAATGGAATTCAATATTCCACACGAGGGAAGGAGGAGGGGAAGAAGGGGTGATCTAATCTGACCACAGCTCATGTAGTTCAGTACTTGCATTTTGCTCAGTAAAATGATTAAGCTAATGTTGCTGTCAGTGCCAGACGTTGAGACATTTCTGTTGCCGTTCTGTAACTTGCAAAAATTTTGGCAACATTAAAGAAAAGATTAAACTATCAAACACTGAACCAACACAAAGGCAAAAAATATTAATATGAAAATGATGTTCCCTTTATTACACCATATCTTATACTGTCTCTTTATCTAAAGGCAGCTCTAAGCTCCTTTTACTCTCCCCTACTAGAGCTCAGTATCTTCCCTGTGCATCTTCACAGGGAAGATGCTTTTCCTGTGCTGCTTCCCCTTTTTACCTACCCTAGTTACTTACTCAGCATTCTGAACAGCATTTTCCTGTCACATTCTGTCACCATTCCTTAAACAAACCCAGGGGAATCTGATCTTCCTGAGGCATTTATACAGACACACAGCAATGGCACCTGATCAAAGCAGGTGGGCAACTAATGTGGGAGCAGCAATTGTGTTGCGGTCACAGGTGAAAGAGTAGATGAGAACAGCAGCACAACACACATACAAGGGAGACAGCAAGTCTGGGCAGCACTATGCATAGACTAATGTCATTTGAACTATTTATTTTATAAATGCTATTCCTGCACACACAACTACATTATTCTTTCTCTTTGCTAGAATCTCAACAGTTACAGAAATAGAGTAGTTAACAAGTTATTAACCCAGCCCTATTACGTTTATCATCAGGAAGCCAACCTAATAGTCTCCTCCTAACACAGCTCGTACATTTTCATTTTTAATGTAATTATATGTATTTTTTTATATATATATCTCTGTATCTATCTATCTCAAGAAGAGTCATCACACACAGAGAAATAATTAAAAGTATTTCCAGCTTACCCAAGCTATGATTAACTGGGGAGAGAGTACTAGGAGACAGCTCTGCTGGAGATCCTGTTGAAGCAATACAGATTGTTTCAGAGCAAATGATTCTTGTTATTTCAGATGGGTAGGTATGACCATTATCTAGATACAGTTTTACATTACAATGCTTTGGAATAAGAAACCTCAGAAATCCTACAACCAGTTTTCCAGCATGTCACATGCTTATTCTGAATTAAGATTACATTTAATTTTCCAGACTCCTGGGAACCTACCCCTCCTTGTAAAGACTCAATTAACATCTTAGTGTTGCATTTGGCAGAGCTCTCACTTCATGCACACTCTGTGAACGTAACTTTATTTATGCACTTCTCCAGTGAGAAGGTAGTGACTTCTTCCCAAATTCAGTGAAAAAAGCTAAGAAAAAGTGGATGAGACAATCAAGATATTACCTCTCTATTCTCAAAGGAGAGGGTTTATCTCTAGAAAAGAACAAGCTGGATTTCCTCATTTGAGGAAATTATTCTTTCCTGGAAGGAGGAAGGAAAAAACTCAGAAAAACATGAACTCTCCAACACAATTTGTGCACTAGTAGGCAAAATACAGAGAGGCTTTGCACAGAAACACTCCTACAATGACTGCTGATGTCAGGCTTTTTTAATTAAGGTACCTATTGTCACACAGTGGGAAAATATTGCAGTTCTTACAGAAACTAGTGCAGTTGATTCTAATTAACTGAAAAAGGTTGCTAACATTAGCTAACCAAACATACACTCGAAGAGTCTGCCAGCACAGAGCAGGAGGTTCTTATCCAGCATATTAACTGTGCTTTGTCCAAGTCTAAGGCCAACCAGATTATGTAGAAACCCTTTCATATAAAGGCACAAATGCTTAATGCTTTCTACTACTCTTTCAGTAGAACCTTCCACACAAGAATTAATTTGAAACATGGCAGAAGTGATAAGGTTGTCAGAGTTAAGAGACAGGTTCTCAAAATGCAGCATTTCTTTAACTTGCCAAATAGACATTTTGCTCAATGAACCTGTTTCCAGAAGGTAAAGCTAGGGGTAAGTTGAAACCAGTAAACTACTAAAATCTATTTCAAAGCTTTCTGATGAAGACTTAGACCTGTGTGCTTTTGTTACAAAACAAAGGAAATTTATTTAATATGGCACAGAATGTTTTAAAAGCATTCCCCCAGCAAAAAATTATTTTGTTCACAAAAGGTTGAAAGTGATACTTTAAATGGAAAACACCAGGTTGTACAGAGGGCTGCTGCCATCATCGTTTGGGCTGAATTCATGCCACTATGCAGAGGGATCACAATTAGTAATCCCAAGTCTTTAAAGTAGTGAAAAATAAATGTTACCTGTGTCCATGCTTTGGTTCAACTGCTGGTCACTCGTTTCTCCATCTTCACTGATATATCCCGGAGGTGGTGTTTCTATCAAACAAAAAAATAAAATCAACCTATTAGTTCAATGACTGCGGAAATTTGTAAGATTTAGCATTTGGGGTTTTTGTCCTCAAGTCTTCACAAGCTCTATATGATACCTGAATACTGAATTAGAATTTAATTTTGCTGTCCCTTTTTCCTTCCAGTAGGACTTTAAACGCATTACCTGCCTTATTGTCTATGTAAAATGTATCATCTCTTGTATGCCAGTCAATTGCTCGAATATGTTATATAATTAACATATAAGCCTTATTTGTTCCATTTAATACAAGATACTTTCACTACAATGAGTAACAATTTTGCAATTGTGATCAACAGCTTTCACATTTAGGAGAATTACAAATGAAAAAAAACCATCTGGTGACTTCTACAAAAAAAAAAACCACACACCCTGTGAGCTGTCTTTATGTAGTATAACCATCAGATCAGATACCCTCCCACGCCTTATAGAAGTTGCTAGATTTAAAGTTCAGTCCCCGAATCAGTTTTTCTTCAATACCCAACAGTTGATTTCACTCATTAATGATAATTGTATTATCTAACTAGTCACACCGCACAAGCTCTATTATCATTATTATTCTTACTTCCAAGCTCTATTAAAACAACCATCTATTCTTTTAACTAGCTTTCTATAAAGATGGAGTTTCATGGACGAAAGTAAACTAAGTTTGAAGCATTCTGATACTAGAAACTGTCTAATTCCACAGAAGTATCTTCAAAACCCAGGAGAGTACGGTTGTTCCTTTCCTCCATTCAAAATGTACTTTGTAATCCAGATAATGAGTTAACCAACTGCCTTTCAGGAAATAATTTTCTTTGAACTGGGCAAATGTCTTTTCCTATATATTAAAGGCAAAACCTGGATTTCTTTAGTGAAAGTGTTTGTAGCCAACTATCTCTACAATCGCCTTAGACTTGTCTCTGAGACATCTGAGAGATTAAACACATTTAATTACATTATTACCAAACAGCAGAAATTTAAAGATAAAGCCTTTTGCTTAAGAATTAAAATCAAATTATATCAAATACCATGTCTGAGATTTACAGCAACATAGTAAGGCCAGAAGGAAGTCAGCGAGAGGAAACTAGATCAAGTCAGTTGATTAAATAAAAATGAACTGAAAGAATTATATCTTTGGTTCATTCTGTAAAACTAGTGTGCTAAATATAGATGTGACAAAATTCAAGCGAGAATTTAAAAGGAAGATTAAGGAAAATCTTTAGTAGCAAGAAGTATGATGACAAAAATCATACTTGTTTTGAACATTTTTATAGAATTCATTGTGATAAAGTGGACTCCACCCATCTCCAAACAGCCATGGTAAAAGGTCAATAACCATTTCCAATCCAACCCACGCCTTCTATTTCCAGTTGCTAATCTAGGCTCTTTGGCACAGATTATTTTCCATATCTAGTCTCTGTCTGAACAGAGAAGACTTCCTCCAACTAGTACTATTAATACTGTTTTAGGGTCAGAGGTTGAACACCACCATAGCTGGAAATAAATGCCCAAGTGCGGCATTAAAAATTCTTAGCAGAACTTGAATGCTGCCAGAAGTTTGGACAATGCAGCTCAGCACATCCGTAACCTGCAAGGCAACATACAGCCCCAAAGGCCATCCTGCACCTTGACGATCGCCATCTTCCCAGCTATAGGTGAAACCAACCTCTCTGTAGACCAAGTACTGCAACAGTATTGCGGCGCAAAACTAGCATGGTTGTTAGTCTGGCCTACCGCTAAAGAAAACGGTTCTCTAAAGCAGGCTGTCAAGACATACAAGACTTATCAGAACCTAGCTAAGTATTCACAATTAAGTTAGCAAGGTCAAATAAAGTAAGATGCCATGATATGAATACAACAGGAGGATGTCAGTGACAAAGAGAAGGAGGCAAGGTGTGGTTAGCTGTGTAAACATTTGAATATCATGTGAATACCTGCAATCACCTTGAACAGGCTTCCTGCAAATAACTACCTAGAGTTGTTTTAGCTCATTTCCACAGCACTGGATTTTCAAATGGTGGCCTTCCAGTAAGTTGTTTGCAAATGCTATCAAAAGCCCTCAGATTGAGTCAAGAAAGTATACATAAGTTAAGAAAGCAACACCAACTTCTAGCACCTTAAATTGCTCCTTAAAGATCTCCTGTCCCTAGGCACAAATTAAATAGATGAGATTAAATTAATAGAAAATTTTTGGTGCCATTTTAGTTCTTGGATACAGTTAAAAAAAACCACAAGCAACATCCTGTTTAAGACATGTAGATACAATTTGTACATTGCACATGTCTGAGTTTCAAGGAAGTCCTCTTATTTTTCGTGAGAGTCCAGATCTGAATTTTCAGCTTGTTCATAACATAGTTACATTAAAAATTTATGAGGAAACTCAAGCTTTACTTGGTTTTACACTCCAGGCAACTTCCTGAAGAGATAGGAAACAGGAAGTTGGGGCAGGAAACAAAGGTCGCTGATTTTGTGTGTCAATAAGGGTACAGGCTTTTGGGTGCACTGTAGCAGATTAGTCTTGGTATTTGTTTTGGGGTGGGGGAGAGGCAAAGAAGGGGAGGAGGAATTCGTTAAGAGTTCAATATTGTTAGGTCGTTCTTTCATCCTAAAAAGACAAAACTTTATGTACACAGTAGTAAGAAATACACAAAGCAGATCTTGACTGATTGTGAACTACAGATCAAAACACTTTTTAAGTCACTGTTTTGCAACGCAAAGCTTTCTCCACGTACTACACATGGTGAGATTGAGAAGCAGTTTACTACTCAATCTCCAATAACCAGCATTTGGCAACCCCTATATGTTTGCAACACAGGCTTAAAGCATAAGGTGAAGGTCTACTTTGTACTGAATAGCATTTTGAATCTTAAGCTATTGAAACCGAGTAAGCTATTGTGAAACCACAGCAATGTGGTTTCACACAGGATCGTGTTCTGCAAACAACAGTGTTCAGGTATTTCCATTGGAATTAACACACAAAAATCAACTAGATTTAATTTATTCGTGCATCTTCCAATTAATTTGATCACTTAGAAGGATGAAATTACCATCTTTGTTCCAGTGGCACAATGTTAAGTGTACTGTTTACAGTGGGATTTAAGAAAATACCTGGTATGTAATTGCTCTGTGGTTCAATTCCAGCTGGGAAGTTAGTGTTTTCAGGAATGGAATGGGTGTAGTCATCGAGAGGTGGAAGCTCCGTTAGAATCTCAGTGTGCCGTGGCACTAGTACGGGAGGCAAGACTGGAAAAGCAAAGTGCAAAGCATTAGTAAGACCCTCAAAATACACATTTCTGTGTGAGCTAAAAGAAAAAAAAAAATCTAAAACATCTAACAATTTCTTCAGACATTTTGAAATTTTCTGACTCTCAGTACTGCTAATACTGCAATTGTACTGCTAGTTACTGGAACGAACAGATTCCTGAGGTGTCTCTTGAGTAAGACTATTCCACGTTAGCAAAGGTAAGTCATCTCTATTCTCCTTGCCATGCTGGACCCTACTCAGCCAGCTGGAAACTGCTAGCAATACTGGAAGTGTTTATCGGGTTATTCAACACATTCGTAAAGAAAAGATTTTTCAGTATCTTTACTATTAAAAACTTCCAGAGGATGATATTCTCAAAAGCTGTATCTCTAATCATTCCGTACTTCTGGCAAAAGAAAGCATCACCTTTCTCTATTTTTCATTTAAAACATGCTGAACAAGTACGTACAGATGCTGCTACAGAAAGTCAGAAGCAGTCTTCCTACCTGGTGTCTCCACTCTCTGGTAGTGGTAAGGGTTTACACATACTTCATCCTTTTTAAGATTAAAAGCATATTCACAGTTTTCAATTGCTTTAAGTTCATGGTGACTGTGAAGATCTGGCCAGCGCCATAAACGACAGTAAATAACATGCGGTAATCCTTTACGATGAGATACCTGTAGACGGCCATCGAGAGATCTATATGGGAAAGATGTTGAGAAGCATTTACAGACTGCATGCTGCCTCTTTATCACTAAAGCAACAGTGTACACACATGGGATGGGCAGTTTATTTATTCTCAGAATTCAGTGGATTGACACTGTTAGTGACATTTATACTCTTGTTAAAAAGCTTCAAATGTGATAAAAATGATGGTATCAAGCAGTGTCTTAACTTATTTTTGAGCTGCTCAAATTATTGCCAGTGAATTTAGAGTTCATTAAAAGCCACTTTACCTCCAACCAACTATTTAGGGTGATTGCTTCATATACGTTTTTTTAAATGCACAAGACAGTTGTTAAAAAAAAAAAAAAATCACACGCTTAATACTCCCTTCTGCTTCTAAACCTCAAGGCTTTGCTGTGGCATAGATGCTTTATGGCTTTAAGCATAAGAATTCCCACAGGACTGCAAATAAGCCTATAAGCAGTCAGCTGCCCAACCAACTATTTAGGGTGATTGCTTCATATACGTTTTTTTAAATGCACAAGACAGTTGTTAAAAAAAAAAAAAAATCACACGCTTAATACTCCCTTCTGCTTCTAAACCTCAAGGCTTTGCTGTGGCATAGATGCTTTATGGCTTTAAGCATAAGAATTCCCACAGGACTGCAAATAAGCCTATAAGCAGTCAGCTGCCCAAGTGATCCACA